>NW_005054477.1:1322605-1357196 GCF_000277835.1 Geospiza fortis | reverse complement strand
CACAAATATTTACAATATAAATAGTTTGCTGTATCATTTTGAGCCAGAGTGTATAATCCAGACAGATTATGGGGTTTTTTTACAGTAGCAAAATGGGGTTTGGTGTTTAGAGTTTTTTAGCTTTTGAACCATTCAACTGATCAAATAGCTTATTCTTTCACACCATTTTTAATTCTTGTGGTTTTAGCCTCTGCAAAACATAAAGGAAAGAGACAAAAAAGTCAATAAAAAATTTCAAAAGTAAAACAGGAAAATTAATGGCAAAAAAAAGAAAAAACAGAACCAAAAAACCACCATTTCTAAAGTAAAGAAATTTGAAGACTGCTTAAATTGATCTTAGTGAATCCCTACCTTCAAAAGATCATGATATTCCAAGAGAAATATCTTTTTACACCCTGATTCATTAGTCATTGTCTTTTGTTATTTTCTTGCACAGGTAATTTTGTGCATAGTTTTTAGCCTACTATTACCAGATAGGTTTATATATATTTCTGTTTAGGGTGATGGAGCATTCCAAGGTGAGTTGACTGCAGTCATTATTACTATGGTTTTTTAAAATGGTTAAACTGCTCATTCTAGTTCTAGCAAACTTTTTGATCCCTTACTTACAGAGAAAAAAAAAAGGAAAACAAACAAAAAACCAAAACCAACAACCTTCACCTGGATTTAAAATTCCTTTACACTTTGAACAATACAAAAGATGAGACGTTTATGAGAAACTTGAGAAAATAAGCTTATAATGTTGAATAAAAATCTCTTTTTAAAGACCTCCTTTCCTCTTCTATGATTTGTACCAGTGTTTCCCAGATATAGTTGTGCCTATTTTTTTTTTTTTTTGTTAAGTATAAGCAAAGCTAGTTCAAAAGATTTTTTTAGCAGAAGTTAAAGAAAAACTTTCCTCCAACTTTAGGTAATACCTTGCAATGTTTGCAGAAGGCTCCCAACAGTCCCAGTCAATCCAGAACAGTGAATATACCAAACGAGGATTTTACTTCACAGCATGTAAATAAATAAAAATTCTTGTTAAAACAAATGTTTTCCAAGGTTGATATAAAGTTGCACAATAATCAAGCCTATTTCAGTAGAAGGACTTCTGTGTAATCACCTCATGTATTTCATGTGCAACCAGAAAGGAATTTGTGTTGGATTGATATTTATGTGCTTGGTTTTACATACAAAGAACTGTTTATGCTTTCCTTGAGCAGTAGCATTTGCAGTGGGCTAACAGCTGAATCTTCAATATACACTTGAATTGTCAATACAAGTTTTAGTATCACCCTCCCTCTCTTACTATAAACCTAGTCAAAAGTCTCAGACAGAAAACATGCTCCACTTTGGAACAGGAGGTTACGTATCCTAAAAATACTTGAAATGTTTGTTTTTCAAATATGCAGTTTCTAGGTATAGCACATTTGGAAATGTCATAAAAATATTGTTCTTCCTTATTTTTGAACTATGAAGTTGTCAGATTTGTTTTAAGTGGAATCCACAGCATTGCACCAAAATCTTCTCAGTCAGTAGCAGCTTATTAAACAGATCTAGGAGTGTTTGGGTTTTGCTGTTGTTGATGTTTGTCAGTTGTTTTCCTTGTTTGGGTCTGTAAGTTATGGAAATAGCACTGCTCAGATGATACTGTGAATCCCAAGCAAAGTGTGTTACTGCTGCAATTCCTAGGTTATCTCTGAGGGGGATAAAAGGCTAATCTAAGAAGCTGCAGCACAAGACAGTCATGACTTTCTTGTCCTAGAGATCCAGGTAGCTTTCAAAAATCAGTGGGATTTATTAGAGCTATGTGGTATCTACAGACAATTTAATTCTGGTCCAAACATACTCCTTCCCAAAAATCTGGCCTAAGCAGAATCTCCATGGTTTTAATTAGGGATGTAAATATTTCTTAGTACCTTAAACAGATGAGATGAGCCCAGATCCAGTGTTCACTGAAACTTCATTTAAGAGCCTGACCTAAGGAGGTCTGTGACAGAAGAGACCCCAGAAATTGATCCCCTACAGAACTATTCCTCTTTCTGGCCTAAGCAGAATCTCCATGGTTTAAATTAGGGATGTAAATATTTCTTAGTATCTTAAAACAGATGAGGTGAGCCCAGATCCAATGTTCACTGAAACATCATTTAAGAGCCTGACCTATGGAAGTCTGTGAAGTAAGACACCCCAGAAACTGATCCCCTACAGAATTATTCCTCTCTATAATTATGATCAAAATTATTTGCTCTGCATTATCCCCTTGCAAAACTGTCTTCTCTCTTGCCTGAGACAAAGCAGCCCAATTTAGGTCCAAGAAAAATAGATGAGATTTTTAAATAGCATGATTTTACTGATGTTTTATGCAAAATACTGAATTAGTCTTTAAGGGGTAAATCCACAGCATCTAGCAACTGCCAGTGAAGGAAGGGGTGCATGGAGATCTCAGTGCCATCTCATTTGCACTGTTATCATTCATCTTCACTCTCTTGCCAACTATAATTTCATATTCTGCATTTAGAACTCTATCCTCCCTCAACATACAAGGATTTAATGTCTGTCACAAAGCCTCAATAAACCATATGTGTTCATGTGTATACAATGCCATTTCTATCTCAGGCAATATATGCATGCTAATGTATCTGGGTTTGAGAGCTCAACAGCTCTCCAAAGTACCCAGATTCAGTACTTAAACAGCTTTATGAAATCCAGTATTGCCTTACAAAAAAGTAAGTACTTTTATGCATATTAGAAATACTCCTTATTAGTGTATGTTAACAAAACCATTCTGTGCTACAAAGAAACCTATTATTTGTTTCTACAGCACGTGTGCTCAGCCTCATTACCAGTCAGGGACCCATTTCTGTGCAGGCACCACAGCAATCACTGCAGAATTGGCATGTAACAACACAAAGCCAACTTCTTATGCAGCCAAAGCCTTTGGATACCAGAACAGAATAGGAATCCCTGAAGAACAAGTGTTCAAACACAATATTAGAGCCCATCTTGAAGTGTAGCTTAGCTAATAGCACCGACTGAGCTGAATTGATTTTCCTCAGCTATTTAAATCTCATTATATATGCTCTATTTAATTCCTTCTCCACCTAAATTGATACAAAATATAAAACAACCTCTAAATAATTTAGTGTGATAAAACATACAAGCTAATTAAAAACTAAAACTGGAAACCCAAACACATTCTAAACCTCTCTTTTTTTTTAAAGGCATCATAATTTTTTTTGTGTTGGAGCTGCCTTTTGGTTTCTTTGTTTTGGAGAGACAATGAGTGTCTGTAAGGCTTTTTTTAGTACAGTGAAAAATGCTTACAAAGAGGGCCCTAGGCTACTGTTGCTTTGATTTTATGTCACCAGTAAAGGTTTGTGATTTTTGCACTTCTGCTGAAATTGCAATTTAATTAATAAAATGTAAATGATGTATTCTTTACCCATATAATGCAACTTTCCAGAACTGCAAATTGAAATAAATCTCATTATGATTATTAATCACTCTCTTTTAATTATAAAGTGAAGACTTAAATGCCACCTTACAATAAAACAGTAAGGTCAGACTTTTCTCAGATGTCAAAAGGAAGGTTGGAGGGGGCAGCAGAAAAGGGAACATTAATGCAGCAGGGATTCCATGAGCAGATCTCAGACATGTGTGCCTCAGATATGCAGAAGGCAAAAAATAAAAAGTCAACTCCTGTAATTAATGAATTGAACTACTGTATACTTCCTTCTTGTACCAAATAGGTCTTACAATGGCTATTCAAAACTTCAGAGCTGAAGCTCTTTTTGGTCTTAAACCATTTTCAGGTAAAGCTCTTCCTGAGAACATAATAAATGTAAGTAACACCTAATTATTATTTTCAATTACTTCTACAATCTAGTTTCAAATTTAAAATAGTTACCACAGAAACATTACTGATCTTGTGTTATTCTGACTGAACCATATAATCCTCAATTGGTTTTCTTGCTAGTTTTGCCTGTAATTTTAAAGTAGCATTTGATCCTTCAAAAGACCAATTTACAAATGCACATTAGGATACATATTTTCACATTTTTGCACAGCACCACGTATAGGGTTCTGCAAATAGTACACAGTTTCAAAACTTTCCAGTTCTATTTCTACTTTCCAATTTTTCAAATCTATTAATGAAAAGTAATCTATTAATCTATTACTTAATCTAGTAATGAAAATCTCTTTCTGAAATATGAGCCATATTTTTAAATAAGTCAGTTTCTGATAAAATAAATCTGATTGCTATTTCAAAGAAATAAAGGGATGCATCAGTTACATTATTCCCAATATCACTATTCTTACTTGGCTTCCTAATTAAGATCATCCTGAAAACAAAGCTCTTCTTGAACCCATTCTCATTTATTACTGAAACTATTCTCTGACTCTTTCTCTCATACACACAGAAATTGTCACCTGCAATTGTCTAACCTACAAAACCAAATCATGCAGAACCTGGCATCATCCCTGCTTTATGCTGTCAATTGGAGCCTTAGATCTCAAATGGGAGAAGAGCCACCTAACATGTTTTTATTTGGAGAAGAGTTCCTTCATAGCTTAATTACAGCACTGTCTGACAGTTCAGAAGATGAGAATTTGCTTCTTCTGCAAGGTTTGACAATATCCTCAGCTAAAATGTGATAATAATGTGAAATATGACATTAAACCTTAGCCTCCAGCTTTAAAAAAATCAGCTTTAATAATTTTATCTTTCATTTATTTCCACTAATTTGCTTAACAGAAATACAAGTGCCTGCTTATCAAGTATGTGTATCTAGAGTATTTTAATAGAAATTTTAATATACTTTAAAAGAGTGCCCACAGTTTTATAACTATTAGCAAACACCAAAAGAATTATTTTCATATAGTAATATTATATATGCTATATAAAAACTTTGGATGCATTTTACACATTCACAATTAAATATCAACTATAATCCAAGGGACTCAGAAGTTTTCTCAGCAATTCTTTGTGGGAGTTTTTGTTTGTGGTTTTGGTTTTTGTTTGGTGTTTATTGCTTGTTCATTTTGCTGTTGTTGTTTTAATCTAGAACAAGTAATTTTGCTGAATGAGATGTTTTCATTGAAAATGGCAACAAATTTTATTAAAAAAATACTTCCTTATATCCATAGTGAAATTATTGGCCCAAACAGGCATTGAAGAAAGGAGAAGAATAAAGTGGAAAGTGTGGATCTGACAGCAAGTCACCTGCCTCTGAAAGCTGTTTTGTGTGTTGGCCAGATTAAGCAATAGAATGCATTTCACATGGATGCTTCCACACCCTTCAGTGTAACACAGCTAAATCAGAGCTTTCTTCCCTCTGGCATGTGCGACAGAAATAAATATGAACTTCCATTCAACCCAGTTTCTATGAAATGAGAAGAGACATTCTTTACCATTTTCCACAGGAAGAACATGGTGTGTCTAAACTTTCAGTCCTTTCAGGTGTGGCTGAGAATAGCTTAAGGATATACTCTGGCAGTAAAAATGGCATTTGATTCCAATTGACTTCAAAGGATGATCTGAAGTAACTGTCTTACAGAACATACATTTAATCATATTCCTTTTTTTTCTCCTACAGCTACCTGCCACACTGGAACACTGGAGGGAAAAAAGAAAAAAAATCATAAAAAAAAAAAGAAATAAATGAATTCTCATGTTATATCTGCTCTCAAAACATTTTTGATATTTTACCTATTTAGGTTTTCCAAATCCTGCAATTTTCTAGACTAAGCATGTGCTCACTTTCAGATTGCCAGCTATTGAGGGATGACTCCTGGATCTCCAGCAGCACAAGGCACGCAGTTCTCTTTTCCAGAAACAGCAAATGGAAAAAATGCTGCAGCCCAATCCCCTGAGGTACCCACCAGCCCTATAACTCAGAGACCCACAGGGCCAGACCTGTGGTTCTTGTCAAGTCTCAGTAGTCATCTCATGGCTATAACAAGTGTAAAAAAAACACCTGACAAGCTCCAGTGAAGTGTGAAAGGTGGAAATATCACCAAGACTGCATTTTATCACCCCTCTAATGCTGCCTGGCAGAGGACAGACATAGTGAATAAGGCTTTGACTCTGCTCCTTCCAGTCCTTTCCACAAGAAAATAACTGGCAGCAAGTTGTCAGTGTATAGCTGTCCCTACACACTGCAATTCCAGCCAGGCCAAGGCTGTCAGTACAAGAAGGCAAAGAGTCCATCACCTGCTTTATGCTCCACCCCTGCACAGCAAATCCCAGGCAGCACACAGGCACATGTGGCTGTCATTGGAAATGCACATTTAAATGCTACTGGGTTTTCTGAAACAAAGTTCTCTTTTCTTAACATGCATGGATGGAGAAAGAGGACAGATTTAATGTGAGATTAAATTATAATAAATTTCCCATTATTGTTTTTTTTAATGAAATATTTTGTTTATCAGTAAAACAACTAAGGATAAAAATCATAATGAATCTCCCTCCCCTGCCGCACGTAATCTCTTGGTAGAAAAGCAATGAAAATTAAAATGAGAGATGGAAGCTGCTCAAAACTGCTGAAGGCATACTCTCTTATTTCTTTTTATTCAGCAAAACCTGTCAAAAACCCACATCCTCTGATGTACTTGCATTTAGCATAGGGACTTGTCAATTATTTATTGCAGAGAGTTCTGTCAGACTGGGATTAAGATGTCCTAAAACTCTCAGGAGGGTAATTCATCATAACACAATATAGTGTGTGAATAATGGACATCCACAAAGGCTCAGCTGACATGATGGAAGTGAATGATAGGTGAAGTGAGGCCATGGGCTTGATGAGAGGACATGGGACAATGCACAGCCAGGCTGTCAGGCAGGCCATTGAAAAGGAGAAAGTGCACAAATATGAAATAGCAAACAAACAGATTGGCTTTTGTTTCCTTGTTCCTAACAGCTCAAACAAACTATGCTGGAGCTAATGAACACATCCATGCTGTGAGCCAGTACAATGCACAGTGGCTGCTACAGCTCCAAGCCAAAGAGAAATATCCTATAAAAGTTACAGGTATGGATTAATAAGGCCAAGAGCCAGTTTTCTTTTGCTTGTTAGAAAGTGGTTTATTTCTGTGTTTTTCTACTCCCAACATACTTATGAGAAATATGTTTCAGTAAAGAAGAGCAAGATCTTAAAGCAAATTTACATTACATATACTTATTTTACAACCAGAAACCTATAAATCTAGAAATACATTTGACCCTGTACTATTTCTCAAAAAAAGGAATAGCAAAAAGCTATAAGGAAATAGCACCTGTCAAAGAAACAGAAGTGAAATGAAAATTTTGCATCATTCCAACCAAGGTGACAAAATCCCTGGTGCTCCAGTGAGAAGTGGTCACTTCACATAGGAAGACAATTAATATTATTTCACTTGTAACTGTAATACACAACTGGCACAGTACTACTACTGTTACACACTACATTCAGTGCACCCTCCCCTTCAGGTGCTTTTGTCCAATAACAAAGACCTTCCCCATCTACCTTGCTCTTTCCCACAAACAAAAAGAGGAATAAAGAAACCATTGCAAACACTAAGTACAAATGTTCACAGGATCCATCTGCTGTTTTGTCCCCGTCATCTCCCTTCATCCACTTATGTATCTCAGCGATTTAATCTTTGGAATTAATAACAACTTTCATAGAGTAACAGAATGGTTTGGATTGCATAGAATGATAGAATGGTCTGGATTGCAAGGGAACCTAGAGATCATCCAGTCTCTACCCTGCTGCCATGGTTCTGGACACCCTCCATCAGCCCAGCTTGCTCAGGGCCCCATCCTGTCACAGACACATTTTATGAAAAATCCTTTCCTTAGGATTTTTTCTCCTGAGAAGCCGAGAGGCCTCAGGAACAAAATGTAAACAATGGTTATCTGCTGCTGCGGAATGCAACAGGTGCATCTGTGATTGGTCTCATGTGGTTGTTTCTAATTAATGGCCAATCACAGTCCAGCTGGCTCGGACTCTGGTCAGTCACAAGATTTTATTATCATTCCATTCCTTTCCTTTCCTTACAAGCCTTTTGATGAAATCCTTTCTTCTATTCTTTTAGTACAATTTCAATATAATATATATCATAAAATAATAAGTCAGCCTTCTGAAACATGGAGTCAAGATTCTTGTCTCTTCCCGCTTCCTGGGACCTCTGTGAACACCACCACACCATCCAGCCTGGGCCTGAACACTTCCAGACAGTGGGCATCCACAGCTTCTCTGGGCCTGCTCCATGGATGGCCTCACCACCTTCTCAGTAAAGAAATTTTTCCTAATATCTAATCCATACCTACCCTCTTTCAGTTTGAAGCCATTCCCTGCTGTCCTATTGCTGCATACCCTTGTAAGAAGTCCCTCTCCAGATCTCTTGTAGCCCCTTCAGACACTGGGAGATGTCCTATGGTCTCCTTGAAGCCTTCTGTTTTCCAGGATGAACAGATCCAACAGTCTCAGCTTTTCCTCATGGGAGAGACGGCCCAGCCAGATAGCCCAGATGGCCTCTGACTATCTTTATGGCCTCTGACTGTCTTTATGGCCTCCTCTGGACTCACTCCAGCAAGTCTGTGTCCTTTTATTGGGGGCCCCAGAGATGGATGCAGTGCTCCAGGTGGGGCCACTTACAGTCAGAGAAAATACACATGAAAAAGAACCTTGTGTTATTATAGTAAGTTTAGCACAGTAATAGCATAGTATAGTCTAGTCTAGTCTAGTTTAGTCTTAAATTGTATTCTCAAAATGCTAATTTTTTCCTGCTCTAGTGTAGGTTAGCGGGTCAACAAGCCAGGTAGGTGGGACAGTGTGTTATTCCTGTCTTCAAAGTTACTGCAAACAAAAAATAATTCAGTTATCAACCAAAGCTGGTGAAACAGCTTCCAGCAGTATCTTCTGCAGCTAACTTGTCTTCAGATTTTCCTATTTATCAGTCTCATACCAGAGCCCACCTCCTCAATCTGTTTTGTATCTGAAGATCCCTTTCAGCAGTCTGCACAGCCTCCAGTCCTTCCTACTTCAGCCCGTAGCAGAACCAACCTGCTCCTTTCCACAGACAAACATTGTTTTCAGCTTTTCAATCACTCACAATTCTCAGTTTCAGACATCAGAACTCTAACCTATCCTGAGTAATCAGCAGTCATTATGCACTATGGCCAGTGTTCAGAAAATCAGTTATATAAATTATACCTTGATATCTTTTTCTCAATGGGCTTAATTTAGGATTCCAAGTTTCCCCTTTTGACTGCACACTTGAAAAACCCTAGTTCTCAGAGATCATAAAAAATTCAATAAAGCTTTGCCTTTCTGAGAAAAGTAAATTGTTATTGGTCTTTTCACTTTTCTTATTGAATTCTTATTGTTTATAAGTGCAACATTTACCTTTCTAGGACTCCCTTTTTCATGTGCATTGATGTCAACAAGGGGGGCAAGAGAAATATGAAGAAACCTGGATGAGAATAGTGGAAGTTGGTTTATGCTTCACCCCAGCCTAGGGGAATGGTAATGCAAGACTGTAGATATTTCTGGTTTATGGCAGCCTGATGTAATGACCTGATCATATGTAATGGTTATGAAATACTCCAGCATGGACTCTGACAAAATGCTCATGGATAACTTAAATCCTATTTATATTCCATATGCAGATCCCCAGTTTTCTCCTGGAGAGGGACCAATTTCAGATGACAAAGATGCCTGCTATGAAGTTAGAATGAATAAGAACATGAACTCTAGTGGGGAGATTTCAGTTTGGTTTGGTTTGCATTTTTTAATTATAGTTCAGGGGGAAAATTACAATATTTTTGTCTTCCTTTGTGAATAGTCCTTGTTCTAAGAGATTTGGGTTCTTCTGACAGTTCAACTTTGATTCGGTATTTTCTGCTTTGTGAGTCTTAGAGGTAATATTGATCTGAGACTTCGGAATTTACTTTCCCTAACAATGTTTGATATTAACCATTAAACTGAGACCATTTGTCACTTTCTTTCACCAAAGTGAGTCATCCTCTGAACATATCCTTTGTTGTTCCTAAGGTCTAATACAACTATTGATTTATTGCCAACAAGTTGTATCTTCTCTGTTAATGGAATCTATAGACTTTATCCTTCCCCAATCTTGTCTTCAAATGCCATCGAAGAAAGTTGCAGTCTCTTAATTCTGAAAAGCAAATGCCTATTGTGATAGTCATGACATTTATTTACTTTCTTACTCCTGTCTGGGTGTTTTGACATCTTTTCTCACCACATACTGGATAATGGTTCCTTTTCAGGTGTTAGAAGAATTCAGGTTTCAGTTAGAAGAATTCCTTCTGAAGGTGCTATTCTGTTTGTTTAAATATTTTTGGTAAGCAGAGAGGCACATTACACTCAGCCAATTTCAGACTGATTTCAGGGATCACAAAATAAGAGTGGTCACTCAAAGCAGGGTCACTTCAGAGCTAGATTAGGTGTCTTGGGCTTATATCCAGTTGTTTTTTTGTTTTATCTCCAGAATGGTGATTTGAAATTATGTCTGGACAGCCTATTACTGTTGACCATCCCTCATCTTAAAATTATTTTTCCCAGTTTCTAACCACAGTTACTACTATATACT
Source organism: Geospiza fortis (assembly GCF_000277835.1). Classification (NCBI taxonomy): domain Eukaryota; kingdom Metazoa; phylum Chordata; class Aves; order Passeriformes; family Thraupidae; genus Geospiza; species Geospiza fortis. Next base: position 1,346,618 of record NW_005054477.1, on the reverse strand, counting down.
ACTGGAAATTTTATTCATTGCTCTTTTTCCTTTTTCTGTGAAATTTTTTGAATAGTGAAAATGAAAGAATTTGCATTTCAATAAACACCATGAATTTGTTTAAAATTCAAATTAAGCAAGAAGCTTCAAGAAAAGCAAGCTTGCCACTTTGTGTGTAAGTACCTTCTATAACAGCATTTTAGGAGATCACTTTCTTCTTACACTCATTCTCAAAATATCCTCTGTTATTGAATTAAGATTTTTTGATTCTGGACCTTTTAAGAAGACAGTTTAAATACACTATCAAAAACTAACACTGTAGAAGGAACAAACGCAGATTTACTAGTAAGTTTCAATAATGATAATATCTTCCTGTTAAAAACTTCAACTTCAAAATTAAGATAAGTTTGATACATGAAAATTTGAACAATCAGAAGAAAAACTGGAAGTTTTCATATAGAGGTTTTCAGAGTATGTCCGTGACCACCTCTCCTTAGGAACAGACATGTGACAGCTGTTTATCCCAATTAAAATTTATGGACAAATTCCTTGGATTTTCTATAGAATTTGCATTTGTAATTTATTTGAGGTAATTTAACCAATTAATTTCAAAGTAATAATAAACAGACACATGTAGTTTGCATACCTGAGTGTGGCTCCAATTACACACCAAAGGGAATCAGGCACTGTAGCATTTTAAAAGATACACAGTTTATAACAAACTTGTTTCTTTCAAGGCAAGTATTTTTAAAAGGGAATGAAGAAATCTTCCTGGTAAATGATTCTGAGTACATACCTCTTCTGATTAATAGAACTGTTCCATTATGCAGTACAGTTTGGTGATATATTAGTATATATCAATATATTAGTAAAAATACTAAGCAATAAAAAATATTTATATTATCTTTCAGGTACATGGCAGGGTTTTTTTGTATGAGCTCAGACAAATCTTACTGGCAATGATAGCTAACTAATCTTTTTACCAGCTCCATTTTTTCTTTTTTCATGTAAGAAAATGAATGCAATTGCTACTCTTGTTTTACAGGTAGGTTTCTTGTAAAGCCCTAACAAATGCAGGTCAGGAGTGGAGCTGGGGGAAAACTGCTCTCTTGATGCATCCAAACTTTGTGGCATTTCCAAAGACAATCACTTTCCCCTACTGTTCATCAAAGAATCCTCTCTTCTATGTCCCAAGGCTTACACTTACCTAGGATTTTGGAAATTTAGTAGTCTGCAAAATGTTTTCTGGGAGACTGGATGATATCATGCTATGAGGAAAGAGGGATTCAGTAGCTCAACTCCCCAGCCTGCATGAGAGTTCACGCATTTTACTCTCAATTCATAAGAGAACTGGCAGTAAAAGAAGCCAATGCTTCTTCCAAAGGCGACTTATTACATAATTACCCACGACAAGATTCACATTGTACATCATTACATTAAAACACCTTATTAAAAGGAAAAAAAAAAAAAACTCTACAAAATAAATTAAGAAATTAAAAATTCCAATCCATATTTCATACTGCAAAAACAGGAACTCACCAGATGCATATTTTATGAATTTAGCAATAAAAGTACAGCCAGTTTTCCATATTCATGAAAAGTGTTGCTGAAAATATTCATCGTATTCATCTCCAGGAAAATGCAAATTATCTGTATCACATTGTGCAACTCCTATAAAGGGAGAAAAGTAAAGGCTTTTCTTTACATGACAGTTTGTCTTATCTGGGCAATCCAGCTTTTTCCTCTTCATCTGACTGTATTAGGCTATTTCACCCTTCCAGTCTGTTCTCAGCTTTGTGTGTGCAACTACTGACTGGCAGCAGTGGCCTTTCAAACAGACTTTGTGAAATAATTTGAAATATTTAATGACAGTAAACTGTTCAGAAGTTTTACCTAATAATTGACCTCAACAGTACAGTTAAACATTTTATTTTACTTTGCCTTGGGACTTCTTGCTGTCCAGGATATTCAATCATTGCCTCTAATCAGTGCTCAATTATAAATATGTTAAAGTATTTGACACTTTAACAGGAAAGCGATTGAAGAAATTGCTGCTTTTAATGTGGCATGTCCCACAGCCACCCAGGGCACCTCCACTGTGCGGCTGTTCAGCTGGTGAGCAGCCATCATCTGCATGAGGGGAGCCAAAGGCACCGCTCTGAGGGGGCAAATCCTCATTTCTGGGTGCTGCTTACAGGCTGAACTGACAGTGTCCTCTTCATGCCAGGCCATGCCACTCAAATGTATGAAGAGAGACAATCCTGCGAAGCTTCTCCCTCTGTGGATTTCAAGCTCTTCTTCTTTACCAGGTGATCCCTGAGATCTCTTTCCAGCCTGGTGTACTATGATTCTTTTGAACCATCAACCATGATAAAAAATAACTTGAAAAGAAAGGCATTACTTCAGAAAAAAGTCTGGTTTTAGGGAGATCAGTCCATTTTACAGTGGATTTGATAGATATGTTCAAGTCTTCTGAGAATTCAGCTTTTTAAACATTTTCCCACTCATGGTACAAATCAGCAATAAAAATTACCTTACCATCTGAATATTCCATAACTGCCTATGAGTTTTCCTCTGAAAAAACATTGGTATCAATCACAGTCAGAGACAGGATTCTGCATAAAAAAACCATTGACTCACCCAAGACTGGCCACTGCTGCATTATGGTTCAGACATGTCTTTGCACCCAGAGATTTCCACTACAGCTCCCATTCTAGGACAAATGTCCTAATAAATGATGAATTGAGATTCATCACAGCAAAGGAATATTCCTTTCCTTGATGAAAAACTAAATGTTGACTTTCCCTGAAGATTTGCACACATTGTCAGTGGAATCTTAATTCTATCACACGATTTGCTTATTTCAAAAAGCTTGGTATCATCTTTTGTTGCTTTGTTTTATTTGGATGTAGCTCTAACAGGCAGCACTGCTGCTGAAGCTGCTAGTCAGAGCCCAAATAATTGTGCTTCTCTGTCCCTCACTTGATTCACAGTAATAACATGCAAAATCCCCAAAGCATTGGTCAGAACTCTTGTAACCCAATCACCAGCCTGTCTGATCTATGTGTGAGGATCCTGTTCAAATTTTGCATTTCTAACTCCTCTAAAAGAGCCTCAGTGGCACTGTCAGCTTCCATCCACCCAAATTCAACCTTTAAAGACAGGAAGGTCTCAAGTCAAAGCAAACCAGGAGAAGACTCTTGGCACCTGTGAAAACTGCTGTATTTCACAATCCTCTTCACTCATGGCATTGTCAGATCATGCAAATTGGCTGACACTGAAATGCATCTAGAAAATAAATTTCCCCTTTCTAAATCTTCACAAACTTTATAGAGGAGAAATATCCCAGCCTTGCACTAACATTAATATTTGCATTAGTAATCCTGCTACCTAATTGCACTACTAATTCTTCAGGTGAAGGAAGCTGTTCCTCCTTTGAACCTCAGAAAAGGTACCAAGTCAACCTGACTCCTGCCAAATCCTCATTGTGTTAAAAATCTCTCTTATAGGAATCAAAGCAGAAGAGATTGCAAAAACTAGATTTGGCCAATGAAAAAAAAAAATCCATTCTAAATGGTAATGCAGTCAAAAAAGACCCAGTTGCACAAGTTTGCTGTAATTTTTTGTAAGGAAAAAAATTACTCCAGCATAATGTCCCTGAGAAACAGCAGAAAACAAAAGGAGAATGGAGTTACCTGCCACCTGAGAGTGCCTGCAACAAATTTCAGCTGAGAGAAGCTGAGTTCATCTTTGTTTGGAAGCAAATATCATAGCTATGTATGCTGTTATTTCTCAATATTATAATTATGATACTTCATACAGCGGTTGGTTTTTTTTTTACTGTTTTCTTTCCTCAAGTTTTTTCACTGAAGAATTTAATTTTCAAGTCCATCTGGTACAGTGGGGTGTTGTGCACATAAAATAAGCCTCAGATGTAACAACAACAATGCCTTTATGTGTCTTCTATGTACTAATCTTTGCTTTAACATAGTCAGGCTCTCTAACACAGTCTATTCTTATCCTGTCATCGTTAATTCATCTAACAGTTCTGCTCTAGAAGCATCTGATTTGGAAGTCAGGAAAAAATTACTGTTTCACAAGTAAAGCACAAGTTGAAGGCTTGTGCAACAAATAAAGCATGGTATGACTACAGTTGACTGAATTGGCAAGTACTGTCTGGACCCTGCATCTAACCTATTCTCAATCTTCCTTACAATGCACATACATAGAATAAATATTTAATGAAATTAATCATTATTGCAGTGCCTCAAACGGAGCAGATTCTGCAAGCTTCTACATACAAACCAGCATCAATCCATATTACAAATGGGTCCAGTTTACTATATATTTCACAAGGTTCAAAAGAATCATGCTCAGTTTTTACCTAAATTTATACCTGAGCCTTATTCTAACCTTTTATTCTGTTGGAACATATTGATTCCATAACTTCTGGCAGCAAAGTGCAAGTCCCACTAGAAACAGCCATTAGGCTGGATAATAAATCAGTGTCTTGACAATGGCATTGTATACTCATCACAGTAAAAAGAAGCTGAAAATTACTTTCAGAGTCTGCCAACGTGGCTACAAGTTATTTAGAATGTGCAGTGATATTAACTCATACAACTGAGGGGGACCAACCTCTGCCAGACCAGCCCAACGATCTCAACTTTGACTGGAAGGATGCTTTATTCAATAAGAGAGGAATTCACAGAACTAAGTCCCTTTCTAACTCAGGCAATAAATAAGAAGAGATGGTAAAATACTTTGGAAGAGAAAGGTGGAGAGGGTACATCCCCATATCCCCTGCACGTTTTTCATTATTTATGTGTTTTGAGGTTTTTTACTTTTCTTTTAAACATGCCACTATTTAGCAAGGTGTATGTTTCTGACTTTCCAGAGGTGGCTAGGCACACAATTAAGCACAATCTCCTTGCTTCCTAGGAAACAGATCTTGAATTTAGGATGAGATACCACATTTCCTACTATAATGTCAGCTCTTTTGAGATAGAAAGGTGTATTTGTTCTGTATTTACTGCACATGCTGAACCTCCAGTCCCCTGGATATTCAACAGTGGAGCTTTATAATCACAAAGAACTATTTCACATTTCCATTAGCTGCATTATAATCTACTGTCTTATTTTATTCCAAATACTGCATACAATATTTACTATAAACATGACTGGTTCAATCCACTCTGTTGTGCTGCTCACATCTTGTTTGGCCCTACCACATTCCTACAGGCACTACTGACACTTTCTGTTTCTCTGAATTAAGGACATGATTTAGCTGGTAACTTCTATCAGTGTAATGAATTAATTGCACTGAAGGTGCTAAGTACTGCAATCCCGGTAAGCCATGGCTGAATGTTGCACATCTCAAGAAAAATAAGTTCAAAAACCGCCACTGAGGAAGACAGCGGAAAATCACATCACAGATCTCCCAGTACAAGATGTGAAGAAAACCAGCACAGCTTATTTGGGCCTGAAGAATGTCCCACCAGCCCTTAGTCATTTTCCATTCACAGCAGGTACCACGTATTACACATGCAGTTGGAAGCAGCTGTCGATAGCTCGGGCTGTGCAGAGCGGCCGCGGTTTATTGGCGAACCCTGGCTGGAAGGGCTCTCCAGGGAGGCTGGGATATTGCAGGCTCCTGTTAAAAATGCTACTGGAACAAATACATTTCTGCTTGGCTGCAATATTAAAAAGTGATGCCTGACCAGTAATTAGAGAAGCTGCCAGATAACACAGAATGTGTTGGGCTAGTTAATGTATGCAGATGTCACTACAGAGAGTGATCTCATAAACAAAATGGGAAACAAAGCACTAGCGTGACAAATTAACCTTTATGGGTTAAGCAGTCTGTGAGCAATGAACAGGGATAGGATGTGCCTGTGTTGTTTGGGTTTTTTAATTAAGCCACAAATAGATCTTAATACTTTTGACAAACAGGATGAACATGAGCCTGCCATTAGAGCTGTGACCCCTGATTGCTCCACAGCCACTGTACAGCAGCCATTATTCTAATTTCTGTAGATTAGGACTGGACATTCTTACAGAAAAAACTGTTTCTTATGCTTAGTGCTGAACAATGTGGTGTTACTTTTTTTTTTTTTTTCATTTTAATCAGATGCCAGGTAATGCAAAAACTGCTGATAATACAGACTACCAGTTCTGCTTTTGCATAACACAGATCAGGATGTTCCCTGCTTAGTTAGACACTGTCTAAAGAAAGAACTTTTATTTTCCTAGAGATAAAGTCAAGGCTTGGCACCCCAAAGGGTTCAGATTAACAATTACCACATTTACAAATTTACAAATTTGCTGCATACGTACTAACATCAGGGTTCTTCTGAAACTTTGCTAGGCTATTTGCCTTCCATATCCTTCAGCTGTTAATTCTTTAGGTTAATTACAGACTGTATCTGTGAATATTCTTCTAACAGTCATAGGAAATAAATGGTAAGTCTGATGTGAATAATTTCTAGGTGCTTTCTGAGGTGAGAGACTCGAACCAATATATCATTACCGTCTGCCTTGTCAACTCTTCTCAGCTCATGCATTATTTACCTGCTAAACCATGGTGACAGTGGTGAAGCAATAATGCTCTGTTTTGAACCTCCAGCTGCCATCTATGCAAAACAGGTTGAATGCCAAAGAGATATGAAATATTCATGTTTTCCCTTCTTTTTGTAACTGACAACATCCTAATGCATAGGTGACTTTAAAGGCTCAAAATTTTGGTCATTCATTTACCTCTTCCACTCAAAATATCAAAAAGAAGTGTGAAGGGCAAAATGGGTACATTACTTTCTGATAATATCTCATTATATAGAGGTTAGTCTTTATGGATTAGTTTACTCTTATTATTTTTGTTATTATTTTAACTAGTCTTTAATTCACAGACTTCTCTGAATAAGTCATGCTTTGGCTTTTCAACAAAACCTGTAACCTTTACTTGTATTTAAAAAATTCTGAGATGTACAGATTTCATATAGATGAACAGGAGTTTCTTCAGGTTTAGTATTTGCCTTATCAGTCACGTCTTATGGCATACTGAGAAATCAAAACCTGACTTTCCCTTAGACATTGTTAGCATCATTCCCATTTGCTCCTGCAACAGATTCAGTCTTTCTCCCCTTTCTCCCTGGTAAGGTGTTTCTTTGTGAAATTCATTGTGCCACAGAGATCTTCAACAAAACAGCAAAGGATGACAGTTGTCAATGAAGTTTTGCATGTCTGTATGCTTGTAACTTGAAAACAGCTTTATTTTTAATCATATTCCCCTCCTCTTGAAATAAATATTTTAAATATTTCAAATAATGGCTTACAACTTTTTTCTCCATATCAAAAAAAAATTAAATGCAGCTTTTAGCTGCAATTAAAACATGCTTTATCTTTCTCCATTGTCAGTAAAAGCACTCTAGTGGATTCAAAAAGGCTTCTTTGGAACAGTGTAATCCACAGTCTACAGTTAATCTTTGTTGTTTCCTAAGTTTTGGAATTGATGGCATTATGGATTTGTAAGGTTCTCATGCTTGTTTCTTGCACTGAATTGTAAAAACTTTGAACAGGTACCATGCTCTACTCTGAATTTAGTATTTTGAGTTCATTGCTACAGTGCTTATAAAAAAGGTTTCATCTTCTAGGGAAGTCACAGTCCCTATCTGAGCACAGATGTAACAGAATGAAATGCAAACCAAAAATATATCTTGTGTAAAGTGAGTTTAAATTTATAAGTGCATTAACTGCTATTTTTATAGAAACACTGAAAGAATTCTTTTACTATTTCATAAGCTGAAAAGGATGCCATAATTACCACTTACTACCAACCTCAATGTCAGGACTGTCAGATTTACTGAAACATTCTGACTGCATTTAGCCCCAAATGCTCCATTTCAAACTCTCATAAAAGATTCCCCAAGTCACTCTCACAGAGTTGATATAAAATACTCTTAAAGGAGCTTTCAAGGTTTAAGAATGTCAAACACAGGATTCTAAAGAACTATTCTGATTGGAGATACTTTGTAAACCATACCTTCTCTTTCTCCTCTAAGTTAGTGACATTTTTGAAAGATCTGTAAAGGTCAATGATCTGATAAGAATATAATCTTACCATATTTACTTTAATTGCTAAAGTTCATTATTCTGTGAATAGTCTCCCTCTTTGGCTCATGTCCTTTTTTTTTGCTCCATCAAGAAACTAATTTACTGAAATTCTTTTTCAGCACTGTATTCCTTTGCTATTTTTCTAGCTAAGCTCTTCAGGTGGTCACATTTGAAAGGGACCATGGAGTCATGACAAGCCTTCGCTCCCTGTTTCTGTTCTAGCAATAAAATATCACCAGAATGATGAGCAACCAAGAGGATTTTATACTTTCTTGTGCCCCAAACTGACAAAACTACTTCCGTTAGAGAGAAGAAAAGCAACGTGAATGATGGAGGAAATTCAAAAGCAAGCAAGGCCAAACAAGAGCAAGAACAACATTTCAGCAATAAACAATTGAAGTATCAAGGTGACAAGAAAAAGTTCAGGAAGGTTGGTTGGATAGATAGATATAATTCAACACTGCAGACTAAAAATCAGGAAAAGTTTAAAAAGCTGAGTGACCAAACTGAAGAAAAGGAGGAGGAAGGTTTTCAAATACCATACTGGCAATTTTCAGCAATCACTAATTTATATGTGGGGCAAAATCAGTACCACAGGAAATAAGGAAAGGAAATAAATAAAATTTAATTATTCTAGAGCTGATTTCAGTCAATAAAATTACTGCATTTTCCACAGAAATGTAATACTGCACATCCAATAATCACATAGCAGTTAGCATGCACCAGAAAATAAACCCCATTTCTGCACTAACCTCACTGCATCCTCATTTGTATCAGTAAGCATTTTAGAAAAACGCATGAGGCAGGAGTCTGATAACAAATTCACACAGGAGGTTTAAACATTCAGCAGTAAAAGGGCACTCAGTACATTTAAACTTGCTGAGTGAATTCTCTTGTGTATAACCTACTACGGCTGCATTGATTTCACTTAGGAGTTTATGGACTCTGACATTCACTGAAGTCAACAAAGCAAAACCATTTGGTATCATCTACAGGTCTTGCCCTGTATGCCTAAAAATAAGAGTTGGACTTTGCACTGCTGAAAATATTACCTTTCTTTGGACACCTTTGATGTACACTGGTGGACCTAAAATCACAGTCAGATCTGCACTGCTTTGAAAAAAATATGGTTGCTCAAACAGCAAGTATCTTCAAGAAGGCATGGGAGAGAAAAAAGGAAAGAAAATGGAGAATGGTTGTATCTCTGAACCTCCTGCAGTCCCCAGAGCAAGCCCTGCCATTCCCAAATCCAACATCTCGTTTATTTCCATTTGCCTCAACATAACCAGCTCCAGAAGCACTTCAATGTAACATCTTCAGCTGTCAGGGAATTCTTGGGTTTGTGCCCTAACCTCACTGACAAGATAGGGGATGCAACCTCCAGAGAGGAAGGTGACCACTGCATCTCTATGGGTCAGCTGAGCAGGCTCAAGGGGAGAGGTGTTCAAAGTGAGCACTCTCCAATGGCAAACCACCAAGAGAAGCAGGCAAGAGAGAAACAGCATGAAGCAGTGGTCATGAACACTCCAGAAAAGACAGAGAAACTTCACTGAGAAGTAGGAGCAGCCTGCCAGGCCTCTGAGACAAAACATACTCAGGAACCAGAATGGACTAACAGAGCACCAACAAACCAAAGAGATGCCAAGGGAATTGCAACTAAGCATGGAAGCAAGGACTTACCTGTAGGAGTACAAACAAGCAGGGTAAGAGATGTTTGGCTACCTTTTTAGTCCTACTAAAAAAAGAGTTATTTTTTTCACTATTTACACATATGAAGTTGGACTTTTTCAAATATAAAGGCATTTGGATTTTTTGGAGGGAGTATACAGAAGGAATTAAAGATTAACATTGCACATAACAAAGGATTCTTCCACTAGGCAATTGCAAATAATTTTAACTATAAATGGCATTGGTAGAAAAAACCCCTCAACAAACTGATACTGCTTCTATCCTTTTACACCTTTTTCCTTTAGAAAAGCAGTAGGCAAGGAATCCTGCATAAGCAGAATTCTTCAAAGGACATTACAGTTTAGTCTGAAAATTCCCACCTATGATCCAAATCTTGAAGAGGCAAAGATTATGGCATGAGGGAAATGTTTGGTTGGAGCCATTGACTGGTTTTAAATATCTTCTTTTTTTTTTTTATTTTCTTTTTTTTTTTTCCCCAGTATATGGAAGAACCTATAATCCAATTTGGGAGAAACAGAGCCATAAAACATAAAACTGGACCTATATGGCCCCAGGCCCCCAGGACTTATGTAGATCTGAAACTGTATCCTTCTCAGAGCAACTTGTTATCCATCATGTTGTTACTATTTATTTATCATAAGGCCATCTGCTCTACTCACTGCTCTGCATCCTCAATGTGACAAAATTATCCAAGATTTACAATGAAAAATGAGATCCACTTCAGAAAATTCAGAATTCCTAGGGGACATAGCAGAAATTAACAGCTTTGTGATTGCACTGGTATTGCATTCAATGGAAGGTTTTTACAAAACGTAGGTACAATGTGAGGGTAAACTGGGAGATGGACACTGTTGCCATATTGGCCACAAACAGAATCAAACAGAAAAATGTAATTGTCTAATATGATGAGTTCTGTTGACAGGAGTAGCATTGGTCATATGCTTAAACAACCTCATTTTTCTGGACTACCACTAAACATACAAAAATGTCCTGATCACAAAAGAAATAACTCAGCTAACACAAGATACTAATCAGTTGCATGCTCACATAGAAATTTCTGTATCTGTATCAGTATATCAGTTTCTGTATAAATATTTTTTTTATTTATATTCATTTATTTTCTATTGTATTAGGTTTGTGTGTCAAGGGGTTTTTTTGGGTGTGGGGAAGAGGGGAGCACATTTCTGCTGTACAATATTGTAGATGAACTAATAAGGGGAAAGCAAGCAATAGATATAATCTGATTATTCCCTTCTGGAAGCTTCTTTCTCTCTCACTAAAGCAGTGACAGGTGTAAACTGATTTCAATCTGAAATTGAAATTGTTTTTATCACAAGATTCTGTTACAATCTTGGCTTTTTTCACACTGTTTCTTACCTGTTCCTAGACATGGAGATATTGATACTGAATTAAAAACAAACTGGTTCTTAGTGGAGTAAACATAGTACAAGTGCACTAGTACGTAAAAATGTTAGGAATAGAAGTTCTGTTTAAATATGTATGTCTACATGTATTTTGGAATGGAATAACAAATGTATCATAAAAGGTAATAAAATAACCCCATGTACAACCTTAACTTCAAAACATGTCACTTCATATTGCCCTTGGACTTGATTTTCTGATGCATTACTTAGGGAATTAGATTTTCCCAGTCACTCTGAAAGTTATTAATACATTACCTCATTATTTAATCATTTCCCATTTCAAAATACAATTATCCATAATATATCTTATTATATAACAATCAGAAGAACAACTGATTAAAAAAAAGGAAAACTAAATATAAAATCAAAGCTTTGTTGATTTTCTTAATTGCTAGTAATGTAGATCTTGTGCAGCAGTTATCCAAACAATAAACCATTCAAATAATAATATAATTATTAATATAATTAATAATGCAATACTATTTTAAACTAAGAAGTCTACACAAAGTTGAAAGAAACCTTAAAATAATTTAAATGCTGTAATTATACTGGGAATAGAATATTCCATGCCCAATTTTCTAATTTGACACAATAACATGGGACACAGAGACAGCAAATAAACAGAGAGTAACATGCAGGAAGATAAAGACTTACAACTCCTCCCATTGCAACAAATCACTGCCTCATTTACATCTCCTTTCAATCTGCAGGTCTGAACACAGACATGGGGCTCACTGGGAATGAAATAAATTTATCTGACTGTTAAGAGATTAACACTTCATTCTTCATCAATTATCACCTGATGATGGACTGGGAATCTGACTGACAGGAGAAAAAAAATATTTATTTAGCCATATCTCTATTTCATATTCATAATCCCTGGGTTAGGCAAGACTGGAATAGACATCTTCATGAATTCCATGTATCCTAAGTTACTCCACATTTCTGAGAAAGGCAAAGATGTATTTGACTAAAATACCTTTAAATGTCTAAAGCTTTTGAGTACAAAGTTGAAAAATATTCAATTGGAAAAGATATTGCCTATTAAATATATATAGAGGAGGATTCTCATATGCCATTCACTGAATTTCTGTCTTAACTATGTGTCACATGAAATCAATGAAGTATTATTTGTGGGATATATAAAATATTAATATTTATCAAATTTACATAAACACTGACACTTGTGTAACATTAGTGCCGAGAAATCTCTCTTCAATCTGACTTCCAGGTAGATCACCACTCCTAAAAAATATTGGTGCTTCACATTAAAAAAAATAAAACAATAAAAAAACAAGGAAAAACAAAGAAAAACCATTTTAAGGTTTTAATATTTTTTGTATTGAACATTCCTTTTTTTCTGCTAAAAGCGGTCTTAAGGAAAGCAGTTTTAAAAACAGGAAAAACACATGAGTAAAGAAGGCCAGAATAAATTGTACAAACCATCTGCAAATCCATATCTCATTTATATAAAATCAATAAGAGTTTTTTAAGCATACACTTGCTAGAGCCAAAATCATTTGGATTTTACAACAGTTTTCATCTGATGGTTAAATGAAAATGATGCAGCTTTAGGAAAAAAAATGTTATTTCCAATTTTATCACAATTTTTATTTTATTCAGTATCATTTATTCCAGATAAGAGCAATAACCTTATTCTCTGGTAGTCCAGGTTAAACCCAGATAAGAGTATGTCTTGTTCCTCAGATTTATAAATCCCTCCTTTTCAGCAGTGTCACAGTGTAATGCATCAAGGCATGACAGCAATATCTTCTGATTTGCCTGTGAGCATCTATTCTCCCATTTTCAAGTGTCACAACTGACACCAAAATATAGTGTTAAGTATTCCACTGAATTCTGCATTTCCTTATTTTTGATACAAGTTAGACTTGGAGAGGGTCAGGATAAAAAAATACAAATACAAAAATACAAATGCATGCAGATGGTTTGACACACAAATATTTTAATTAGACAGCTACTCAGAGCCAGACTTTGGCAATGCATAGGAGAATAACTCTGAATGTGAAATTAATGGAACGTGGACAGTGTGTATGTACTACAGGAACATTCAGCACGGTTTATGATGCACAAAATACCAAGCTGAAATACTAGGGGAGGAAATTACCCAAGGTAATTACAGACATTGTTCCAGAACTCAAAAAGCATGGAGAAAGTGGCTTTCAGCAAAACCTGTTTTATCCACCATACAGCTTCCCTGTGCATGTTTTCCTTGTTCATTTATACCTACGTCCATTGGCAGCATGCCAGCTTTGGGAAATGTAAATAAAATTGTTGCTTTAACAGCAAGTTTTGTGATGGAATTATTCTTTTGAATAATTGTTCTCCAGCAGCATGGAATAGTAGAGAAATTGGCAATACTGTGTGAGTATGGAAGATGCTTTATTCTACAAGTGAGCCCCATGTATTATGTTGATTTTTTAAGTATCTAGGCAGCAAATCTTATGGCAGAGGAAGCTGTTAAGAGGTAAGACAACCAAGTCTTTTTTTCCTGTATTTTATTTTTATATCTTGAAGCAAATCACCATGAATAATCTATCTGGGAGCCCACTTGACAGCAAGAGAGCAGCTCCCTTGTTTCAAACCCTGCCCTTGATAGGATACTTCTAAGGATGATATTGTTCAGCCTTTAGGCTACATGATCAAATAAAGAGGACCAGGGTGAGCACCTGTACCTGCAAAGCCACCATAACATAGCATCCCAGTACTTCCATAATTCTATTGTCTAGTTTACTTTTATTTTTCCATCAATACAAGACAAGAACAGAATGAAAAGCTTCTCTCTGAACAACCAATTTTCCCAAAGGTGTAAACTGGTGACTTCAGTTTGTGTTAACCGTAGAGCAGCTGCTCTGAACTCTGTTGAAGAATCAGGTTTGGAATTTTCTGTGTATCTTTTCATTCAACTTTTATGGACTTTGAAAAGAAAGGGAGACTTTAATTCTTTTTCCCATACAAAGAGCTAAGATTAGGATCACCTTGTAAAAAAACAAATTTTTGAGTGTTTAGGACCATTGATTTATGCAGCTTAAATACACATGTATTTATCTGCCAACATTACTTATCAAATGAAATTAATCACATGAAAATGAGGATAGCTGCTGCATCAACAGCCTCAATTCAGAGGCAGAACCTACAGCAGATGTATTAAGCTTCATGAAATAGGCTTAATAAAGGCTTAATCAGACACTCATAAAATATTATGCAAACAGAACGAAGCATAAATTGATATATTGGCTTAGTAACTAAAGCACACACTGTAAATAAAATTTCCCCTTCACCACAGGATTTTTATTCAGATATGATAAAACCAGACACACTGCTTATCTGTGATAATTTAAAAATAAAATAAAGATCCTTAATTTTCTGAAAAATCAAATTTCTTTTCCAGACTTTGTCTCCAAGCTATTCCTTTCTATTCCTTTACTATCCTATTGAAAATTCCAGTTTCTCTTTAATTTGTTGCTAAACATCCTCTGGCTTTTGATACTCTTTACAGCCTGTTGTAATAGGATACATTACTCATTCACTTTCTTTATAGAAGATAAGATTTTCCATGCTGTTACCTTTATGACCAAGGCCAAAATTTACCTAGCATTAATTATATTTCTTGCTGATTAAAAAGCAAACTAACAAAAACAAAAACAAAAGCTGACTTTTAATTAGCCTTTCCATGCCTCAGTCTTTTATTTTTATTTCTTAAATTTTGTAGAGAACTCTAAGCTATGTAGATAGAACTTAAATTTAGTTTGTTTTTTTTTTATAAGGTGAGAAGATGTAAAGCTGATAAAACACTGAAAACACAAGCCCAGAAAATAACATACACTCATAGTGACAAGAAAATGCCTATCAAGCTTAATTCTAAATGAAATATTGTCCCAATTAAATTAATTTTCCCATTCTCCTTGACAATGACAAAAAGCTTAGAATTGCCAAGTCATTAAATGTTTCTTAGGTGCTCTATAATGCTCATACAGTGATTTTTTGCTGACAGTGACAGCTTATTTTCACTGCAAACTTCCTTCTTCTTCCAAGGGACAGACAAGGATACTGTATGCAACAAACCCAACTCCATGTGAGCAGCATGGGCAACTTAAATTCCAACACCATCAGGGAGTGTTCTCCCATAGCAGGGAGGGAATCCTGAACTCCTAGCAAGGCTTATTACCACTTCCAGAGGTGTGCTTAAGGACACCACCATTCTAGAACTCTTTTTCTACCTTTGGGCTATCATATATTAAAATGGAGAATAACCCCAAAACTTAGGGAATTTAGCTTGTGGTGATCACCATGAGTATTCAGCCACAATCAGGGACATGGGTAACACAAATACCCTGTGTGTTTTCAGAACTATTCAGGTTCAGTGCATCCTTGGAAACGTTGTGCTACAAGGTTTTAAGTAAGGAAAAGGCCATATTGAATCTATTGATAAAAGTAGTAATAACCTGCAGAGAAATCAACAGCATTGATAAGCTTTGGGTCTTTCTATCAGGCTGTGACCTAAAGCATAATACAGAACCCTGGAGAAGCTCCGTTCCTCACATGATTCTGATGAGATCTGAGTACATGCTTTGACTGTAACCCTCATCCTCACTAAACCAAATTTTTCAATTAGTCTGGAGATTAGTTTTCAAAATCCTGGATCATGGCTTTTAGTGTCAGTTGCCTTCCATCCAAATCTTACACCATTATTTTTCCCCCACTCATGCATTTTCAGAGTTAATCATTATTAGTACAGTTATCCAAAGACATATTCAAATATATGAGCATCACTTTTCAGCAGATGAAGAATCCTGGGCTGTTAATTACAACTCAGCCCATGAATTAGTGGCCATGTTGAATGAGAACAAGTCCCCTGTTAGGGACTTGGCTTGTTTAACAAGTTTCATTTTCATATCTGCCTATTTCCCCTGAAACACACTCTATCATTAAGCATCTCCCAAACAATCTCCCAGATCTAATTCCAAACAGATATTTATTACTGAAATATCTTGTTTATTTTAATATGGATTGCACAGCTCATGCTATATTTAATTTCAAAGTGATTTACAGTATTGCTTACAGCAAAAAAATGACACATTTCATAAAGACACCCACACAAGCCTGGTTTCAAACTAAAACTGGACATCACATGACACTTCAGTGAGCTTTTCTGTTTGTGTGCTTATGAACTGAAACCAAGGAAAGTCCAATCGAGAAGATAACTTTAGGGATGCTGTTATAAAACTAATTATGTATATCTTGTTACAAACCTGTAAAAGACAGTAAATTAAACATATGATCAAAGGCTATTAAAAATATGGCTGAGACGGAAAGGATGGTCACAGACTGCTTGACCTCTCATTTTTCCACTACAAGCTTAAAAGGGGATGATATGAAAGAAAGAGAAGTTAGGAACCCTTCTTCACACACCAGACTGGCTGCAGAACTTGCACAGATTATGAGAAAATGAAAAGTTTACATCTGTTTAGAACAGACAAGACATGGGAGGAAAATCTATTGAGGGTTATTAATACAATTAAAACCATCTGTGATCAGAGAAATTCCTGGACTGCAAATGGCTGGAGGTGAGAAGAGCATTTTGAGAAAGTACCACTGTGTCTGTCCTGGTTCTCTATCCTTTCTGGCATATCTGCTTTTGACCCTTAGAGAGAAGCTAATGAGGGATGGGCTGTGGGACTGTTCCAGGATGTCATTTTGGACTGAGAAAATCAAACAGACATACCCCATCTACCCATCCTTCAGTGGGGTAAAATGTAGAAAAAAGACACTGATAAAAATTATGTGGTCCAAAAAGTATGTGTCTTCATGCCCTCAAAATCTTTTCCATGCACAAAATTCCAGAAGCACAAAAAAACCCCAAATGAAACAAATCTCTTTTCTGAAGACCTTAGCTAGGAAGACATGGGGCAATTCTGTCTTACGATGGAGAATTGAAGCTCCGGTCAGCTCTTTTCCAGTAGGAATTACTTTTATCTTTTATGCACCCAGGTAGGAAGGAACAGGTAAAATAAATACAGTGACAGTAAAACAAGACCCATATTATGTCTCCTTGCCTCATTTCCACACAAACTAGAACAACTAGTAAAGTTGTTAACTAGTAATATATAAGCACGATGTCACATAAACAAATTCAGACCTCAGCATTCCCAAATCATTACCACAAGCCTGAAGACTTGCAAATTCAAGAAAAATATGAGAAACAGCAAAACAATAAATGCCTCCTGCTTTAGTGACTGAAGATTTTTGACAAAGATCAAAAGAGATGAATTCTAGGTCAATACCAATGGGATAAGTTCAGGACAACAAAAAGCTGTCATACCCTTCCCATGAAACACTGCTAAGTCCACCTTCCAAATGTAACTTTAGTCTTTGCTTTGGCTTCCCCTTGCTTTTATGCAGCATTTTATCAGAGATTCTAAAAAGAACTGACTAGTAAAACTGTTGTGGGAATGTGATGCTAAGCTACTTAATGCTGTTTAGTTTGTGACCAATGAAATCCTGTAATTAGCACATCACTAATTTTCCTAAAACATGGATCCCTTAGGGTTTTTTTATGCAGTAAGTTGATTATTCTCATCCCCAAACCTTTATGCTCAAGTGCAAGCACTTCTGAAATAAAATATAGATACCTGTTGCTTCAGTTCTCAGAAACCTGTAAGACACAGGGCAGCAAGCGTGCAAAGAAGCCTTTCTCCAGCAAGCATGGACTCAGGAAGCTCAAAAAAGGTGCAGTAAGGAAGAGGGAAGAATCAATGACCTAAACCTGCACTGTGGCAGTGGAGCTCTGCCTGTGCAGGAGAATCCATTGGCCTCTTCAATGCCCATGGTTTAAATTACCTTTATTAGTCAGATCTCTGTGGTGAAGCAAGAAAATGGTTAATTCAGAACTGCACTGACATCCTCAGTCACCTTAGAGTCACAGCACTGCAGAGTGGGAAGGAAAGGTAAATATACAAACAAGAAAATAATTAGTATTTCAGCCAGCCTATATGCATTTTCCATTAATTCTCAGCATGCTCAATATTGTGTATAATGAACCTGGTAGCCTCTGGATAACAATCTGTCTGTTAGCTCCTGTTTCAGGACTCTTATTTTCTTGCAGTTTAAGGCTCTCTGCTAAGGCTGATTTTGATTATATCCATTATTTCCCACCAACAGAGGGGCTGCTCTGCTCTATCAGGTTCTCACACAGTATGCTAACAATGATAGAAATTTGCCTCAAACCACAATGTGTCTCTGTTAATTAATAGGGGGTTTATATATTTTATTGAAGACTTAACTAGCTGTTTGTTTTACAAATCATGAGATTAGCTAACAGATAACAGATGCTGATTTTGCCAACTTTATCCTTCCTGCCATTTGTTACATTGCATCTTTTAAGACCAGTCATTGATTTAGCAGCAGAATACTGAGCCCAATTTTTATTTAACATTTCATTTGCATGACATCAAGCATAGAAATATCTCAAATGCAAAGTGAAATCTGTTTATATTATTTAGACAATTTCCTATCCAAAACATGCTTTACAAGAGATTCTTAATGAAATGTTTCTGAATCATCTCATTAAAATATAAAACCTTCCACTCCAAGCTCTCCATGAATTTCCCAGGAAAAGGCTTATTTTTGAGACATACTGAATCATTGCTTTTCAATTTATGAGAGAATTTAGACTGCGAGTTGAAAGAGGACTCAGAGTGAAGGCCAAACATCTCTTATTACATGAACCAGAAAACAAATTAATTCAAGAGCTGAACAACCATTCCATGGCTGTAGCACACAGTCAGTGAAATGCATGTGCATCATAAATATGTAGATGAAATACAAAATTTAGAATATCATGGTAATTTCTGAAGCGCTAACAGTGTTTTGGAACACATGCCCAGCACATGTTTAATAACCCTATTCCTCAGATGCAAAGACATAATAATATGTTTAGTATTATTCTGTCCTTGATTTTCAAGATGCAAGTAAATAAAAATATGAAATTATAGCTTCTGAAGCATTTCCTCATCATGGCTTTTTCTCCAAGTTATACTTTTGGATCAAAATACTGCTTTCAGAATTGTCTTTCTCACATAGGTGCTTCACACCTAGAAATACATATTTGTACCCAAAGAATGAAAACAAAGCTCAGAGGAAGAAAGGACTCTCATTCTGGAGGACAAAGCCAGAGGAAGAGTCATCTCTCACCAGCAGAGAGTCCTGACCTCAAACCAGAGTCACTCCCAACCTGGCTGTCCCATCACATTTTCATATGCCAATCTTTCCAGGGCCTGTGACTGGCAATAACAACCTAAGAATTGTCTGGTTTCCTAACTGTCTCTGACACTTATGAATAAATATTTTCTTGTCTAACCTTGCCACATTTATCAAGGATGTAGACTGCAGGAGGGTGCTTTAAAGGTTCTGGACACTCCATTTTGAACATTAAAAAAAACCCACATCATGTGAGGTAAGTGCAGTTCATTAATGAGGTGACCAGACAGTCCTAATCAGATTTGCTCCTTGCAATATGCTCACCATAACATCTTTAATTCTTCTAATAATTTCTTAATAGACAGTCTCAAGAATCCATCTTCAGACTTCATCTTTCAAATGCATCACTTGCAGCACAAAGGGTCTCCTTAGACTAATTTTTACCAGTTTCTCTGAGATCATCCTTCCCTACTTCTTCCCCACTACACTGATCTTTGCTACATCAAGATATCATTTCTTCTGCAGGACTTTTGAAGGAGTTTTGTAGAGCTTTGACTGCAGTAGTTTTATTATTCCCCCCTACATTATATCTCCTAGTTACATTATTCATAGCTGCACATTCCACTGTGATTCACCAGCTACCACTGATTATTCACCATCTTCTGTGTTAGTCACAAACCTGTAACTTGTCCAAACTTTCTGTGAATGACTGACAGCTGGCTCAATTTCAGTGCCTAAAATCAAATTCAAACATCCTGCTTCCCAGTAAAACAAAAGAAAAAAGCCCAAACCCTGACAAAAGCCAGACTCGGGCAGTATCCTCAGGCAAGTTCCCACTGTCCCCAGTGACATTGGTTTATTCATCCTTCCTACAACATCTGCTCTCTTTAGTTTATGCAGCTGGGCAAACGCCTTCATTTGAGCCGTGTGTGCAGCTCCTGCACCAGCACGGGTGTGAGATGCTCCCGGCTGCGATGCCTGGGATCACTCGGCCTGCGGAGCTCTCGGCAGGGCCGGCGGGCACCGCGCACACAGGGACCGGCACGGCTCGCACGGGCCGCTCCTCCGGGGAAAACCCATCCCATGTCAGAGCTGACACCGGGGAAAACCCATCCCATTCCAGAGCTGACACCGGGGAAAACCCATCCCATGTCAGAGCTGACACCGGGGAAAACCCATCCCATTCCAGAGCTGACACCGGGGAAAACCCATCCCATGTCAGAGCTGACACCGGGGAAAACCCATCCCATGCCAGAGCTGACACCGGGGAAAACCCATCCCATTCCAGAGCTGACACCGGGGAAAACCCATCCCATGTCAGAGCTGACACCGGGGAAAACCCATCCCATTCCAGAGCTGACACCGGGGAAAACCCATCCCATTCCAGAGCTGACACCGGGGAAAACCCATCCCATTCCAGAGCTGACACCGGGGAAAACCCATCCCATTCCAGAGCTGACACCGGGGAAAACCCATCCCATTCCAGAGCTGACACCGGGGAAAACCCATCCCATTCCAGAGCTGACACCGGGGAAAACCCATCCCATTCCAGAGCTGACACCGGGGAAAACCCATCCCATTCCAGAGCTGACACCGGGGAAAACCCATCCCATTCCAGAGCTGACACCGGGGAAAACCCATCCCATTCCAGAGCTGACACCGGGGAAAACCCATCCCATTCCAGAGCTGACACCGGGGAAAACCCATCCCATTCCAGAGCTGACACCGGGGAAAACCCATCCCATTCCAGAGCTGACACCGGGGAAAACCCATCCCATTCCAGAGCTGACACCGGGGAAAACCCATCCCATTCCAGAGCTGACACCGGGGAAAACCCATCCCATTCCAGAGCTGACACCGGGGAAAACCCATCCCATTCCAGAGCTGACACCGGGGAAAACCCATCCCATTCCAGAGCTGACACCGGGGAAAACCCATCCCATTCCAGAGCTGACACCGGGGAAAACCCATCCCATTCCAGAGCTGACACCGGGACAGCGAGGAGCTACCCCTACTTTTCCTCTCACTGATGGATCCAGAATAAATCACAAAGTCTCTTACTGTCCCCTCAAACCAAAATTTCTGCATTAAGCAGTTTTTAAAGGTAAAATAACACCTCTGGTCCTGGGTGTTTCAGCAAAACCTCAGGCTGATGAAGCACTGAAACAGGCTGCTCAGAGGTGTGGGTGCTCCATCCCTGGAAGTGTTCAAGGCCAGGTTGGATGAGGATCTGAGCAACCTGGTCTAGTGGAAGGTGTCAGATGTTTCAAGTCCCTCCCAGCCCAAAGCACTCTCAGTTTGTATGGAAATCTGTGGCCAAATCCCCCCATCCTCACACTGTCACAGCTAGCAGAGGCCAGCTGCCTCTCCTGGTGCTGGAGGGGGGTGGAAAAGAAGCCTGGACATGGCTACTGGAGAGGGAGAATGAAAGACCAAAAATAGATAATTTCAAATTGCTAAGAAAATCACAAATAATCAAACAAATCCCTTTAAAAAATTACAAAATCACTAATAAATAAAACACTGTAATAGATAAACAAACAAGCAGTAACACTGCAAAATAACTGGCGAAGTATCATGTATACACACAATCACTTTGCAAGTAGTGGAATCAACCCAAATTATTGCTGTGTATTTGGTTTTTTAAAGTCCATTTTAAGTATGCTTACCAAAGTGCTCTAATTGAAATATGGCCTTACAATTTGTTCAAATATGTAGTTTCAGTTAGAACTTTTCATTAGAACAGAACAATTCAGCTGTAATGCCTTTATCTTGAAAAGTAAAATGTACTTATCATTTTAAATTGCAACTTCATGTCTAAAATTGAAAATACAATTCATTATATGAATGATGCCAAAAATGAATATACAATCTAGAATTATTTATATATATATATCTCAATATTTTTGTTCCCATTCCATTAAGAAACACCAGGAGCAACTTCAAAATCTTATTTTATAATTTTATTTTCAATTTTTTTTTTCTATTTTGTGAATTTTTCTCTTCTCTAGGAGGTTTTATTACCACCCAAGTCTCAGTGCAGGTTTTATTTGACAGCAAGTTTTAGTTAAGCACTCCAACATTTATGCCTGATTTCTCTGCATCTGGTAAGAAAAGTAAATTCTGATTTCTGCATCATGAATAAGCAGCAGTAGCACTTCTCTGAGTTTGTCCTTCATATATCAAGCACATACCAGTGAGAGAGCAAAACTTGTCCAGCTATCCCTTCTTTACCCAGCAGCATTTATTTTAGCACTTCAAACTCAACAACTACTTCATCACCCAGATACTCTATTCCCATTGGGCTTTAGGACCATAATAAGAATTCTGAACTACATTAATGTATTATAATTTGAGTTATATTTTCACTGCTATTAAGCATATAGTTTTTTTCAGAATCACTGCAAGCAGTAAGGAATATGTGCATTTTAAGGAGCAGCACTGAGAACTCTGAGTTTAATGCTGCACACAGGGATGCTTTTCCCCCTGTGCATAAGCCTACAACAGGACAGCATCCTGGGCAGCACAGTCTGCATTCACTACTCCATTTCTTTCCCAGGCTGGACATTTTGACTTGGCTATCCCCCAGTGTAGCCTGGCAGAGCTCTTTGCCCTCAAGACACAGAGCCACCAGCTGAGGACAGACCCTTCTGCTTGCTTCTGCTGTGAAAAGAGTTGGAAAAACATGATACTCACACTTTACCTAACCAGTAAATAAACCAGTATAAATTACCATCTACACTGATGACAATACTGTTAGCTCAATTAACTCTAACTGAAAATTTGGTCCTGGGTGTGTTCCTGGGTATGGGGTTGGGTGGATGTTTTTATAATTCTCTTTTTAAGTCAAAGTTTCTTTGCAGCACAACTTCAGTGACCACAATACTGCAGCACACCTGCAACACAGCATAAATTTCTGGCATAGACCAAAATAATCTCTTTTACTAAATGGAATGTGCAATTTAAAAAAAAAAAAAAAAAAAAAAAAACCAACTCAAAACAGTTGTAAAAGCTACTGGGCCTTTTAAGCTCATGGCATCACAAAAAGCACAAAACCATCTCTATCAGCTAACATAGTTCATTGCAAATGCCTGAGTGTGAGCTATAAAATCTTAATTTGTGCAAGCAGAACTCTCAGAATTTGAAGAGTAGCACATTAGCCATTTTACGTACCTGTTTACATTACTGGCAGATTATGCCGGTATATGTGTTAATTTTGTGATGAAAAAGGTTAAGGGATTTAATATTGTACCTATAGACCACTGAGACATTTTGCATACCACCACAATTTTTCCTCAGTTTTCATTACAGTGTGAAAAATTTGTGCAGAATTATTCATTTAAATATCCTAAAAATACTAGATATGGCTTATAAAACACAAAAATATAGTAAATTTAATGGAAAGAATGTGTTCAAGAATTAAAATAAAGCAATGAATGTTTTATCCAGAGAACATTTTAAAAACAAAAGTATAGGTTAATTATATGATAAAAATCCTCTTAATTAGTAGCTAAATCAACACACATTAAGAATCACTTCACAGTAACTGGCCCTACATCAGCCAAAATTAGCTGATTGCAAGGCTTTAAACAGTA
>NW_005054477.1:1320086-1322554 GCF_000277835.1 Geospiza fortis | reverse complement strand
TTTTTGGGATAAATTTAGCTGTTCTTTCGTGTTCCACTTTTCTCTGGTACTTGGATCACTTATGCAGTGTATAATTATGCCAGTGCAGTTAGACAGTGCTTTCCATCTGAATGTCTCAACATGCTTTTCAGACTTAATTACTTTGGGCTTGGAAATCCTTCGTGACGTAGATACTAACACTCAAATTCAACAGGGAAGGAAACAGAGTCAAGGAAGGTGGGAGTGCCTAGAAAAGGGGCTGAAATTAAGCCTTGGTCTCCTGGAATTTGTTGCCACGTTGCTTTTACAGACACATGAAATCAAGATGCTCTTCAAGTTTAGCTTCTGGATATATCAGGAAACACCTTGCTTTGGCAGAGGTAAGTAGCTTGGCACTGACCTTACGTGTAAGCCTGAGTAAAATCATATATTAGATACTTCTTTAGCATCCTCACAAGTACTTTAATCCATCTGCATTCCCAAAGGGAGCCCAACAACTACCTAGAAGTTCAGGGCAAGGCACAGGGGTATCCTTTCCACTCATCTTAAACACACAGCATCACTTAGTACTAGAATCAAGCACTTACACAGAACATAAAGCCAAGCTCCATCTTTTCTCAGCATGAGAGAAAACTCACACTTTACCTTGCACCTCTGTGGAGAGTGTTCTATGATTTTATTTTATATGAAACACCTTTCTCTTTCAAGTTATTTCTCTTAGCAGAAAATAGATAAAAAATGGGGTTTTTTTCTGAAAGAAATCTAGAAAACTTCATTCAGCATTATTTCTTGGCTGTAGATGTCTTTATTGAATAGTAAAGAGAAAAAGCTTTTAGATATACCTATGTTGCCAAAATATTCAACCAAGTAAATGGTGAAATGGACCATTTGATGGTGTACATGAACAAATGAGACAGTTGAAAGACTGTGAATATACTTGAGGACTGAATTTCCTCATCAGCTGACTACCTTTAGGGCTTGAATAGAAGGGAAAATAAACTTCACATGCTCATTTTTTACACATTTTATCACTTTATGCATGCTGAATTCCTGAAGTGCAACATAAACTTAAGAACTGGGGAACCCTTCTCTGCTCAGCCCTAATCTCCCTCTGTTTTAGCACTTTGGTTTATCAGGGGGACTGAAAATTACACCTCTGGCACCTAGAACCTTGAAAAGGGTTTGCCAAGATTAGAGAGCTTGCTTTATTTCCAAATCTATTTTTCTGGGCTGTGGGACTTGCATTCAGAGGACATGGCTCAAAGTCAGGATGGATGCTGTCTGTAACAGCCATGCCCAAGCTAGGGGATGAACTGAACACAGGAACAGCTATTAATGCTGCACACTGCTTGTGCTAACAAGCCTAGCTGAAAGGCAGGGCTTATTAGGCGGAATCCAGAATCATAAAAATAAAGGACATCTGCATAGAAATGTGCTGTACTAAATGATAAATCAGCCATGCAGAAAGAGAGCAGAGAGGTAAAATGCTTATTAGCATTTCCCAGACATATCTTGCTTATCTAGGTCACTATAAAATAAGTACCCAATACTTTGTCTGCCAAAGCTTTAATTCTTCTCTAATGTCCAGAAACACATAATGAAGTAAAATAATTAACTGCTTGTTAACATATGAGTGGCATCATGTGTCATTCACATGTACCTATGTAGATTTGTGGTATTACTTACAAAGAAGGATGTGGTGCAATGCAAGAAAAATGAATCCAGAATACAGCCTCCTTCTAACCCAACTGCCCTTGCCTCTTTAAACCATCTTGCATTTTGCTTTTGGCAACGTATGCCTAAAGTATGGGCTGTCATCAAAACAGGAGTCCAGAGGTCAGAATACAGGCAGGATTCAGCAACACAGACAAACAGAGTTGCAAAGAGAAGTTGTCCATGAGAGCAGCAGGATACTCCTCCAGCAGGTTCCCACAGCACAGGAACACCAGCTCCTCCTGCTTGAGTACAGCCATACAAGGGTGTGACTGTCTGCAGGATCCATCACATCCTGCTGCTGCCAGGCAAAGCCCAGCCAGCTGCTTCCTCTAACTCACAGTTCTAGTTAAGAGTTAGGGGTACCTCAGAAGAGAAAGCATTGACTCCTCAAGGATGTGTGAAGGAAGTCCTCTAAATGCCAGTTATACAGACATCATTCTCATTGCTTTCATTGTTTACGTGCTGATTGCTAACTACAATTCTTTTGATCCCTGCATTAGTATTTAAATTCTTGAATATAACAGCATTGCAGGAATACACGAAGAGGTAAGAGAAAACTGGGTTTAGTGATAGAAGCCCTTAATTCAGTAGCACTCAGCTTATCCTTTGACTCCTGTGGTGCATGTGCACATATAATGTTCCTCCCTTATAGCTGTGCAAGTAATTCTTAGTGACAAAGAGTAATCTTATTACTGGCTTCCTCCATGCTAGGATGGAGAAGATTGGGAGATACACAGAATGTTTAATGATGCATGTGGCATGCAAGAGAAACT
>NW_005054477.1:1285251-1320054 GCF_000277835.1 Geospiza fortis | reverse complement strand
AGTGACACCTCCCTGCTCCTCTTTCAAGAACAAAAAGAAGAACAAATTGGGGTTTGTTTATTTCCTTGACCACACTTCTTCCGCTGACTAAGAATTCTAGAACAGAAAAAAAATGCACTGCTCTAAAATATTTGCTTGAATGGTGAGGGTCATATAAACCAAGATAAACTTACATTCTTTTGGCATGGTGATATCCCATATTGAGACTGAGGGATAGTTTGTTACAAGCATAGCTCGTGGATCAAACATTGTTAGCTGCAGTTTGTGCAAATTGTGCATGTTTCAGGACCACTGAACATTATCTATAAAAAGGTTTTAAGGTAGATACTTCTGTGTCTCAAATCTTTCACACACTTCTGAGCACTAAAGATAACTTGTGAGTGCAAAGAGCACATTCAATAATAGAGTGGTAGAAACAAAACCAGTCCGAAGCTTGTGTGAAGTCTGGAATGGAATTTGGTACAGAGACCATGGTGGAAGGCAAATTATATCCCAGCCGTCCTGCAGAACTCTGCCCACAGATTCTGCAAAATGAGCTGCAGGACCCAGGGAAACTTCCTGAACATCCCTCCAGCCTGACCAATTAGAGCAGTCTGCACAGGCTTTAACACAGTGTTTCATCTTTTAAAGGAGGGAACAGAACCTCAGGTAGTATAAATTACTCTTGTCACTTCAATTCCAGCACCTATTAAATCAATTTACACCATTTGCCTTAGTGAGCAAAGCAGAAATTGACCCAGGACTAGGTATTATGCTGTATTTGCAGCATTAAAACCTCTTCTTCTCATGAAAGAATTGTGCCTCTAATATGTAACCGATTTTGTCTCTGATCTAGCTTAGACAGCCCATGACAGATGTGTTTTTTAAACATGTAATAGCACTACTCACCATGAAAACATCTGTATAAGCAACAGTAACAGAACTAGGAGACATGAGATACTTCCCATCCTAAATAACACTTTGGTTTAAACACACTATTTCCTTAGCAAAATGAAAATCTTCTGGTTTAATCTTCAATTAAAAGTAATTAATACCAGAGTTAACTATTTAGAAATTAAGTAAATGGAAATTTCCATTGCAGAGGAGTCATGGCTTCCAATGCCCACTCAATACTATTTCTGAAAATAACCATTACAGATCTACAGAAGCCAGCTTATTCAAGCATTATGTCTTGCTTGCCAGGATAGGTGCAGTCAAGTGTTATCACAAGCATATAATCTACTTTCAGGATTACTGACTTCTCAAAGCTCAAGTTACTTGTTTTAAAAGAGACAAACAGCAAATGAACACAAACCAAAAAGGCAGAGAAGATATTTCCAAATATTTTGAATTCAGAATGAAAACTATGACTGCTATTTCATCATAAAATTAATGCAAGTAACCTGAAAAACAGGCTAATTATATTATGGACATATCATAATATGATTTGTTTGGAATGCTTCTTTTCTGCTTATTTTATTATTGACATACAGGCTTTCCTTTTCTGATAGACTCAAAAACATTTTGTAGATACATTTTTCTCCCTGTGCCTGCACTCAACATTTCTATCACTTCACAGCAGGCATATGAAGTAACTGATAGAGTGACTATTTTAAAGGGCTCAGTGTCATCTTAGATTTCATTTCAGAGTTGACCTAAAGCAGTTTCTGAGCTGAGATGCTTTGTGTTTCCACAGTCACAGCTACAGCTAGGCACAACTATTTAGAAATGCTGATAAAGAGGCACCTTGTATAAACAAAAGACAAAGCACTTTGTACACACCAGTAGATTGATAATAATCTTTTCCACTACTCTTGCTACAGAGTTTGAAGTCAGAAGAGATCACCTGAAGTGGAGGAAAGGACTGAAAAGAGGTGCAGGGGTGTCAAGAGGATGGGTCCAGATGCTTCAGTTGTGCCCAGCACAGGACAAGGGGCAACAGGCACAAACTGAAACACAGGAGTTTCACCTGAACATAGGGAAAACCTTCTTTACTCTAAGGGTGGCAGAGCACTGAAACAGGCTGCCCAGAGAGGTTGTGGAGTCTCCTCCTCTGGAGATATTAAAAACCTACCTGGACACAACCCTGTTGAACCTGCTCTAGGTGAACCTGCTTTAGCAGGGGGTTGGCTGGACTGGATGATCTCCACATGCCCCTTTCAGCCCCAACCATCCTGTGACTCTGTGATTAAGTGAAAGTGATTAATTCAATTACAGTGTTGAATAAATGACAGTATCTCTGAAATTATCCTTCCACTGGTACCACACACTGCTGACACTCAGTTATTAAGTGCCTATACAAATAAAGGTCTCCAGAGTTCTCATTCCTGATACAGTAATTACAGCTTAAAGAGGGTAGAAAACAATTTATAGGCTTTAAGGAGCATATGAGAGCAAAGAAAATTTATTTTAAAAACCTTAAAGACAGTGAGTAATAGCAGCTGTTTTGATTTGCTAATGTATTCAAGCTGGGTATCTAAAGCAGGAATTGTATCCTTAACTTCCATCAAACCTTCCCAAACACTGAAGTTTTCATCACTGAAAACTTAACAAGAAAATTAATTGAACTGAGACACACAGACAAATTAAAAAGACTCACTAAATTCACTACAGCAGTTGATGAAGCCATCACCAAACAGAAGATACTAATGAAAAAATATTTCTTGCAATAATATCCATCATCCTGCAATTGCTCTGGAATAACAGAAACACTGGTAGTTTGCTTCTGAAGCATTTATTCTTGATTTCAACAAGATTAAAGAAAAAAAAAATTCCTGCTTCTTTCCAATAAAAGTGATTATTCAAAAGAAAAAGAAAAATTGGACACTACAAGGTTATACTTGAGGCAAAGCAGTTCTTTAAAACATCTAGTACTTTGAGATACCTGCCTTATTCAGGGTATAGTAAAGTCACCAGATTCTCAATCCTAGAGAAGAAGATTAAAGAAAAGAAAAACTATAGCATTTCCAATTTGAGGCTGATGCAATAACTACAAATAGTTTAATTTGAGAACTTGAGGCTTCTTATTGGGAAAAAAAAATGAAGAAAAAGAACAACCATGCTGAAGACCCACCCCTTGCCAGTTGCAACATCCCAGAATAGCTCAGTCTTGGTGGCAGTGCCTAGAAGCATCCTTAATAACCCATCAGGTAAATGGGATAATAAATAGCCTTTGCCTATCTCACAGCACTTTGGGAAGAAAGATCTAAAGAGAGGCTAAAATGTATAGAAATGTTAAATCCCAACCGTGCTTGAGGAAACTGCTTTCCAGGTGAACACATTTTGCTTCCAAGATATTTTCCTGACACTGGATTTGAATCTTTGGTGCTGTGATTCTATTTCCCTTGCTCCAGTGGTGTTACTCTGAACACACATCAGCCATTTTCACATCTGCACCACAATACTTCCAACACCTTAACTCCTGGCTGAAAATATATCTTATCTCTGCTACTTTGTACAAATTTTTCCAACCTCTGCTCTGAAATCAACCCTCTTTCACTTAACACTATTGATGTATTTGTAAGTTTTCTTTTGATTTCCTTAAAATCTCTCAGTATTTTAACATTTCCAGAAGCCTACAAAGTATGTCTCCCTGTTTTAAAAAATCAGAGATGTGATCCCACTTATGAACAGGATTTTTAATCTGTTTACTATTATTTTTGCTAGATGAGAAATCTTTGTCTCCTGCATTACCTGAACTTCTCCCTCCTACCTTTTAATTTTATTAATCATTACATTTATCAACCTACATCTTGCTGAGCTGAATCTCTTCTTTCCCATTTTTTTGGGGAAATTTGAGGAGTTTTTAGTTGGTTGGTTGGTGGGTTTCTTTTTTGTTTGTTTGGTTGGGTTTTTTTTATTTATTGGGTTTGTTCAGCGAAGTGTCTTTCATCCTCATAGTGTTTTTGTACCTTCAATAGTATTTGAAACCAACCCTTATATCACACGCAAGTCTAATGGACATGCTGCCTGCCTCCTTCTTCCAAATCATTAAAGATGATGTTAATCCAGACCAAAATTAAAATCTATCTGTGCTACTTCCTTAGACACTTATTCACAGTTTAACAAACCTGGTCAAATTAACTCTTGTTATAAACAAAGGCTAATTTCAGGGAATAAGAAAACTTGCACCAATGTATGCAAGCAATGACTCAAGCCCATTTTCTTCTATCATTAGCCTTTATTTGTAGGCAAGTGCTCAATTTAAGGCATTTATTGAAACTGTCAATAATTTGGTGTTCAGTCATAGCCTGAGCCCCATGTGGTGCTCTCCTCTTTAGAAGCCTTGATGGGTTTTGCTTTACAAACTGGCTGAGCACCTTCAGCTGGAACCTAAAGGTCCTTCTGAGACCTGGAGCCCTGAGAGCCAGCCCAGCTGTGGGATGGGTCCTGTCTCCTTCCTCCAGCTCAGCCTGTGTCTGATAGTTTCAGATGATGCCTCCTGCTTCTCCCAGGGAAACCAACAGGCTGCTCTTCCCACATCTGCACAGTTTGCACAGATGCTAGATGGATGTGACCCCTCAAGCAAGCAGTTGTAAGGGATCTGCTGCCTTGGAATCAGCATGTACTGCAAAGACTGAAAGGTGCAAAATGTAGTGGGAGAAGATGCCAACATATATTGGTCCAGAAAAAACAACAACAACAACTAAAACAACAACAACAACAACAACAACAAACCCCCCCAAAAAAAAGAGAAACAAAAAACCACCCAAACAAAAAAACCTAAACCAAAACAATACAAAAAATAACCCCAAACCAACAAAAAACATTTTATCCAATTATCAGTATAATTATTATGAAAACAATTGGCTCTACAGACCAAATAACTTGTAAGTTTGGAAATCCCTTTAAAGTTCAGGATGGGGCTTTGAGCAATGGGTCTAGTGAAAGATATCCCTGCCATGGCAGAGGACTTGGAATCAGATGAACTTTGAGATCACTTCCAACCCAAACCATTCTATGATTCACAATCTTTCTCCCCACTTCTGCCCACGTACTGCTTCTTACTTTACTTCTTCAAGGACTCTAAAATATGTACTCTAGGCCAAATACTAAAGACAGCAGTGTCCAGAGACTAAAACACAATGAAATAGTCCTTCTTTTCCTTTAGGAAAAGCATTTTGTCCATGGTCAACATGGTAATACACAAAGCTTGCCAGGGGCAGTAAATGGAGCTTTCACAGAAACAATGAATAATCTTTTTTCATGTTGATTATAAGAACAGAAAACGGCTATTCAATATTAAGTGAAACACAGAATAGATTTGCAGATAGAAGAACCAGCTGTAGTTCTGAGCATAGTATCTGTTTCAATTAAAAGAGGTGAAGCTCTAAAGCACAGAGGCTTTCACTAACCACCAATTAAATAGTTCTGCAAGAGGAAAAAGGAAAATGAGGAATGAAATACAAAACATCACCCATGCCCTTTGTTACACAGAGACATTAATTTCTTATACAATGAAAGGACATCTATCTCAATGCAAAGCCACTGTCCAGCCCATTTGCAATTACTTTGTGGCTTCTTTTGCTAAATACAAAATGGAATGGATTTTTGAAGGAGGGAAACCAGATATTTCTTATCCCCTCTCACAAAGTCTAAAATCTGCCTGTACACACCATGGGGAACTGCATCTCTTTCTGAATAGTTTACAAACTGTATCACTAAAGGACACTTTAAATGCCAAATAAAGTAAATTCCTTTTGTTAATCAATTTCCAAGGAAGTTCACACTTAGCTTCAGTGCTCAAGGTTTTTGATTTCCTGCACATCAATTTTTGGCCTGCTCTGTTAGTAGCAGAGTAACCCTTATTTCATCGCATCAGACCCACAACCAATTGCTTGGAGCCAATATAGAGATACATTTATATTACTCTCCTGTCTCATTTCTAGTATTTTTATTGGTTTTTTTTCCCTCTGTCAGTATGTGCAGGGCTGGCCCCTACATACTTAGTCTTGTATTTCCCTGTCAGATTAACTGCCAATTAGTGATAATTGGATCTGGCAAAATTTTTCTTGATTGACATGTATCTGCTGTGAGACTGAATGAGAGTACTAATTAATTTCAGATAGGTCACTCCTGGCTGTCAGTTTTTCTCTGAACTCTAGATGTGTCCACATAATGCTTCCTCAAATTAAATTGGTTGGAAGCTATTTATTCTCAAATGTAAAACTGGGCAGTATAGTTAAAACTGCTGTATTTAAATCTGAAAAACACTGACTTTCTATGTGTGGATGGGTCCAGTTGTCATCCAGTTGTCAGGTGGAATCCTTTTTTTTTTTTTTTCTCTTTATCTACTCTGGAAGTCAGTGCTCAGGGATGAAACCACCTGAGTCTGTTTGCAGGTCCTTTCATTTCTCAGTTCCTCTGCAGGCTGCTGCAGCATTTGAACTGCAGAGACTTCAAGGCTTAAATCAAATGATGTGGTGAGAAGGAAAAAGGCTTTCATTCCTAGTTTGACAGATCCTATACAAATATTTCTACTGGTACTGAGCATTCAAAGGCTAAACAAAACTATAAAAGTTAAACACCTTTACCAGTTACTGCACTTAGGCCTCATACAAGTGAAAGAATGAACATGCCAGACCTTGGAGACCCCATAATACTTTTAAATAAGCCTAAAATGTAACTAGCCATCTTTCACTGGGAAATTTTAAAAGCTGTTTCAAGAGGAGACACTTCTAGTTCTGCCAAGCTCTTGCTGTTAGTGCATTTCAGATATGTTTCTCCAATGTCAAATTGTTCCTCTCTAGTTAAATTCTAAATCAGAGGCGTTTTTACTCTTGCTGTAGTTTTCTCTTTCAGTGAAATATTAGTCTTTCCTAGGACAGAAGAGTGTTTCAAACCTTCTCAGTAATAAAATTTAAGGTAATTTCACATTTTCGACCAGATTTCTTGAAAGTCATAAAAGAATCCAAACAAAAAATAAAATAAAATAAAATAAATAATAATTTAAAAATATAATATTTTCATAAAATTATTTTAGCTGATTACTGGGTTTTGCCCCTAATATTTGGAAATCCAGAAAATGTACTGCATGCCCAAAAATGCTTTTTAGCCTCCAATTATTAATTTGCTTTCAAAAACTAGTAGTGACACTGTTAGCTGCAATAGAAATTAACACCATAAACACAATAAATCTCAATACAAATTTTATAACTATATGATAATTTATTGGATGTCATACCTTTTTCTCTTCAGCCATTTCAGTAAGTATTTTGACTTCTTTTTAGAAGTAAATATGCTTAATATTGGAAGGCTGGCAACCAACATCATACTTAAATACTCCCTAAAATGAAAGAATAAAATCTCAAGCTTTTAAGTCAAATAATGACTGTGAAATCAAAACTCAATATAAAACTTGAGATTTTTTAAAATTATTTTGAGTTTTGACAATCTATTTCAATTTTAATTTTATATCTGGTAGAAGAAAAGTGCAAGCCCTTAATTTCCTCTGCAGAGAGAATTTTACTTTGCCACTTTAGTGGTCTTGAGTGAATGGTGAGGATGGGGAGAACTTTGACCAAGACACTTCCCAGTGGAAAAAAAAGTACATAGTTGATAAATTGATAAGCCCACAGATTGTGCTTTTTTGTTTGTTGGTTGTGTTTTTGTTTCTAGGGTTTTTTTTGGCGGGAGGTTAGAGTTTTTTTGTAAGTAGTGATTTCGTTCCAGTGAAAATGGGGAAATGTGAAAGTGATTCACTTCACTAGTCCTGTCTTCCTTTACTGGTTTATAAATGTTTCATTCTCCTTTATTTTGACTTTTAACATCAAATATACAAAATACATTTGAGGTCCTGAAACTTTCTCCAATTTTCATTCACAGAAACTTAAAGGTTTGGAAAATTTGTGGCTTAAATATACAAATAAAGATCTTGATTTCTTATCAAATTTAACAAGGACATAAGACATAGAGTTAGGTGACAGTCAACTCTACAGTTTCCTCCCTCTCCTCCTCCAGGAAAAATGGATCTGTATTTTGCTGCTCCTTCAGTGACTATACCAAGCTGACAAAGTAATTTGATTTGTTTAAGAACATGTATCAACAGAGATGATGGGAGTCACACACCCTACAGAATTTATGATGTAAACTGATGTGCATGCATCACAGAAGATATGAAGTGCAGCAAAACAATTGTTGAGTGATGAAAATGTAATCTATGTTTCACTTTGATCCATTTAAAGCTGTTTATGTCATGTCATTCATCCTTTCCCTGACAAATTAAAATAAAAATCAAAGAGCACAAATCTTCTTTCTCTGTTTTCTTTTTGGCTTTGAAATGAAGCTTTTCCTGATATATGGTTTATTATATGTATGTGTTATAGCTAAATCAGCCTGCACTCAGCAAAAAGTAGTGTAAGAAAGAAGAAAGTGGGGATGTTTTAAATTTAATTTCTTTACTTTAAACTTTTTGGGCAAGCAAAGAACTCTTGAAGGAAATCCACCCTTTGCAACAAAGTTTCCTTGCTGCATTGGCTGCACTGTCATCTACAGAAAGATGAACACTTTACCTGGATGAACTGAGCTTGCCTGCACTGAGAATTTGCCTCCCTGCTCATTTGGGATCCAGCTTGCTCAGCAGCCCTTAGAAGCACAAACCCACACATCCCATGACTGCCCCATCCTGCTAAGGTCTACCTCAAATGAAGGCACCTTCCAATCCTCCTCTTGTGGATGGGAACAGCTACAGGCACACATCCAGAAGACATGGGGCCCAAGCAGCAAAAGTAGAACCCATTTTTATCCTAAGAACTACATTAAACACAAAGGTGAAAAGACAAAGCTTTGGACCAGAAAGCACCCCACACATTTTTGGCTTATTATCCAGCTGAACAAGAGACAGGGAACTTCCTCAAAAGCCTTTCATAACTTGCTATTGTTTGACTGTTGAAAATAACCATCCATGTCAGTCTCCACGGTTGGAATATTCAGAAAACATCTGGCCATGGTTCCAGTCAACTCGCTCTGGGTGGTTTTGCTGGATCAGGGAGGGGGGCCAGACAATCTCCAGAGATCACTTCCAGTTCCAACCATTCTGTGCTTCTGTGAATCCCCTCTGGATGCCCATGTCCATGGCCCTAGTGGATGCTGATTAAATTGAAGGAGACAAAACTTAGTTCATGAATGCCAAACTCCTTAGCAAAGTCATGGTGAATTCTCTATATACAAGGTTCAGATGCCTTCAGGTAGTGTGAGAAAACCTTGGAAAACAACAACAAAAAAAAACCTGGAAAAAAAAATCTCAAAGTAAAAAATGAAATTCTTAGTGAGAGGCAATAGCATGTCACTTTCCTCTTTTCATTCTGAAAAATCACAAGGCTTCAAAAAATATTAAATATCTGAAAAGAAAACACAGCAAAACAGATGTCACTGCACAACTAGGGCTCCACAGGCAAATACACAAAAGCCCTAAAATGCAAACCTAAGTGTGTCACTTCACAACCTCCCCCAATGTATACCTCTGATGCAGAATACATTTTCACTCAACACGTAATTAGCTTTTGGAACTCGTTGCACCAAATTAAAATGGAATTAAGACCTTGGCCTAATTCCAAGAGATTGACATGGACTATTCAACAACAATGCCCCACTAACCTGTCCCAGGAGGCAGGAAAATAATATGAAAGTCCAAACATAGAGCAAATGAAAAAGGCTTGCCCAAAGTCAAATAGGAAACCTCTGGAATAGTGAGGACTTCTCAAATCTTGTGAGGGGCAACAAATAAACACAAATTTTAATGTCATTTTGCATGAACAACCTTTTTTTAACCTTTGGCAGCACTGCCACTGAGGGTGCAGGGACAATGATTGCTTGAATCTTCTGAGCACTGATTGCCGTGGGGGAAGTCCTGAGCACCCAGACAGGAAAAAGCAGGGAGAGATGTTTGCAACTGGGCTTCATAACCTCATGGCCACTCCCTCTCTCCTCCTACAGAACCACCCTGCCATTCCCATCATCCTGAAGCAGCTCCCTTTCATGAAACCCTTCTTTGGTAGCCCAATTAGAAGGGCCACTACCAGTGACATTTCGCCCGACTGGCAGGAGGAATGATGGAATGATGAGAGGGACTCCATGACATCAGAAGACTAAATAATTACTTTATTACACTACATTATTCTATACTATCTTACTCTATATTATACTACATCTAAACTGAAACTGCACAAGCACTCAACTCAACAAAATCTCGTGACTGTCTCCTGACCGACAGTCTGGACGTGCGCTCGGCCCTGATAGGCCAAGGAAACAAAACCCCATCACTGTGGGTAAACAATCTCCATATTGCATTCTGCTTTGGCACCACACAGGAGCAGCAAATGAGATAAGAATTGTTTTGATCATTCTCTTCTCTGCTTCACAGAATGTGAATCTCACAGGCCACCTCTGACTCCAGCCTTGCTTTCAGCTCTGCGCTGCTCCCATGTCCTTACTGTGCACAAACTCAGGGACCACCTGGAAAAGCCTTCTCTGAAGGACATCATCCCACCAGCATCCAGCATGAGCGCTGCAATGGTGCAGGGGAATAGTTTGTGATGAGCTCAACCTTTTCTCTTAAAACAAAATGCTTTTTTTGATCAATATAAATTAAATTAAGGATGAACCAAAGCAGCAAAGCTGCTGAGTCTGGAGAAAAGAGCTGCTGTGGGGCAGCCCATAAAGTCTGCATCAACAATCAACAAGCATGTCCCCAAAGAGACACCTGTGCTACCTTCTTGGAGTTGTTTGAAGCTTCAGTCTGGAACCAAACACTGAGCTTACTGAGTTATACACAATTTTGTACTAAAATATTTTTTTTCTATTCATAACATCAAAAAACATTATTTCAATTATTTCAATTTCAATTATTTCAATTTCAATTATTTCAACTTGTAAATCAAAACTAACCTATGAAATCTGTTAAGCTTTATTTGTAGCTGTTTCAGAGATTATTTTTATAATGAGTTCTCCCTGGTCACCAGTCAGTCTATGGTCATTTTGCAATGATCACTAATGAAAGTTCTAATGCCATTAGACAGTAGCTGACACTCAGCCTTGCACACTTCAATTGTGACAGCTACAGAATTTATAGCATCTACATCTCTTTTCAATTTTCCAGAATAAATGTCCAACATACCCTCAGAAAAAATATGGCTCTTTTTATAGAGAGAGGGAAAAAAAACCCCCAAAACCACAACAACAACTAACAAAACCAACACCAGAAGCAATATAGTCTAATTACAATTGAAAATCAATCATTATTAAATCTGGTAACAGCATGAAAAATACAGGAATATTTTTGGGTTCTCTAAGCAAACCATATGATAAAGGCAACGTATAATTAAAGAATTATTAAGAAATAACCAATAAAGCAAATAAATTTTACTTATACAAACTAGCAATTATTGTTTTTATTTTCTGTCTGCTCTAATCTCAGCGTCTGACAAAAATACTTCTACACAAAAAAAAAGGATATAGGGATAATAATTTGTCTGCAGAGTGAATTAAATGTAAGTACTGCTATTTGACAAATAAAATTGGGTTTTTATTCCTGCATTATTAGGTATTATTCCAACAAGCTTACCCCTCCCTACAATCTTATTTCCCATCTGAACTCACCTGCAACATCACTCTGACTGTAACTTGCTACTAAACTGCCTTTTCCCTTTCTGTGGCTTATACCAGATTATGTAAATTTTCTTGATATCTCTAATGTTTTCATTCAGAGATTCAAGTGACTAAAGTAAACAATCCTACAAAAATATTTCGTTCTTTCATTCATTTTTTTCTTGTTAAATCCTTGCCTTTGTGAATAAAATTTTTATTCCTTCTTGCTGCATTCCAGTCTTTTACCTTACATCATGACTGCAGTGAAAACACAACAAACTCATAAAATGCATTTAAATAAAAAGCTTAGCTTACTTTAATAGTATTTTTATTTAGATCTAATTACAGAGCACTCAAAAAAGTGAGAGTTTATAAAGAAAAATATTTCATGAAACAGAATTAGGAAAGTCAGAGAAAATGGTTTATTTAGTGTATATAACATCCCCTATTGGTTTCTTTTACTGAGGCTAAACAGACCAAACTGTCTCATCTCTGCCTGCATGTAATGTTTCTGATTAATTTTAGATTACTTTCTGGTTCATTTTGTTTAATTTTGTTTTGTAGCAGCCATAAATACATATATGTGCATGTGTGAATACATATGTGTGTATATATATATATGTACACACATACATATATATGTATATATATGTGTGTATGTATATTTACATATATAAACATATACACACACATACAGTTTTAGTTACATACAAGTTTTAGTTACATACAAGTTTAAGTTCCAGGAATGACAGAATACTCCAGCATCAAAAACCAAAGGGCATTATGGAACTAAGAGCTGTCCCAATATGCATCATTACATGCTCACGTGTGGAAACAATATTCAAGTTTTCAAAGTCTTCTACTTCAGGCTAGGCAGCACTGGTACTCCAGAAAGAGGCAGGTTGTAACCTCACCCATAGTAAGAGAGAGCATGGAGATGTCCCACAAAATTGGAAGAAAACTGGAAATGAACCACTATCTAGTCCTACTTCCTAAGTCCTACCATTAAGGGAAAATTTCTGCCAACAGTTTTCATGAAATGGCTTTTCTTTGCATCTGGTTACTCATCCTCTGCAGGGATGGGAAGAGCATTCAGTGATCTCCCTTATGCTGTACATTTGTCAGAGCTGGATGTAGCAGCAAGGTGGACAAGCAACACAGAGCAAGGTGACAGAGACTTTGCCATCCTCTTATCTCATAGGAAATGCCCCACATCAAGAGATACTTGCCTGTGGCATAACCTTCCTCACTGCCCTGTATTCCCATAGCATAATCCTGCTGCAATTGTAGAAACTGACAAGGACTCTCTACAAGGTTCCTCAAGGGTTGTTATAGTCAGGTGGGTTGGTCTCTTTCTCCAGGCAGCCCTGACAGAACCAGAGGACACAGTCTCAAGCTGCATCAAGGGAAATGCAGGTTGGATATTAGGAAAAAGTTTTTTACAGAAAGGGTTATAAAGTACATTAATGGTCTGCACAGGGAGGTGGTAGAGTCACCATCCCAGGATGTGTTTCACTGGGTGCCAGGGTTGAGGTGTTGGGGCATGGGTTGGACTTGATCTTTAAGGTCTCTTCCAACCTAGTGATTGTGTGA
Organism: Geospiza fortis; assembly: GCF_000277835.1. NCBI lineage: Eukaryota > Metazoa > Chordata > Aves > Passeriformes > Thraupidae > Geospiza > Geospiza fortis. Next base: position 1,306,899 of record NW_005054477.1, on the reverse strand, counting down.
ATTCTGTGGAAAAGCCACCACAGACATCCACAATCAATCAGCAAAAATCTAAGAAAAATATTCTGGGATGGTTTCACTCCCATTTATTTACTGAGGAATGGGTGAGTAAAGACAAATGAAAACAAAAGGAAGGCAAAAACACAACGGCCCAAAATGAGACTGGTTTCCATGTCACAATAGACTACAGCATTTCCATGGTTCAGAAGTTATTTTGTGTCACTACACTTGGTGCCTCTTTTCTGCAGCTACAGCTGAGGAAATATGCAACTGAGCTAAAGAACATGGTAGGCTCCCAGCAAGGCTTGGCATTGCACACAGGAGCGCTCTGGCAGCGAGCCGACAGCAGACTATGTTTAACAACTAATGATATACATTACCATAGCCCTGCCTCTAAAAACACAGATCTAGTGACAGTTATTCTGGTGCCATTTAAATTCATATACGTCTTGGGATGGCTTCCATCCATGCTGGCAGACAAACTGTAATGAATAAAGAGGCTGCACTTCGCAGATAAATAAAAGCAAATGTGGGATGTACCTAAATGGATTTGACAGATTGTAGGAATAATTTAAAAATATGAGTATAACACAGAAATGTTGACATTATCTGTAATGAGGACAAGAATTCTTGACTTATATACTATTGCTAGACTAGAAAAACAGGAATAAGTACTACAGATGTTCAAGTCCTTTCATTTACACAGCAGTAAAACAAAAAATTCCTCTTGTTTCATATTCAGTAAGTGCATTTTCATTTGTAAACCCCTAAGCTTCCTATTAAAAAAAAAAAAAAAAAGTGATTCTGAGCATGAAACACAGGGCAAAGAAGCAGCTGGTTTTGTCTCACATGGAAAACCAGTACATATCTAGAAGAGATATGGCAAAAAACATTGTAGGCCATATCCCAATCTCTGAAAGAGCAATGCAATTCATGCTGGGGCTGTCCCTGAGGACTCCAGGGACTGCATCTCATTAAGCAGCACTATGCAACCTTCCTAATATCCACTACTTGTCATCCACTTGTTAAAGGCACAGCTCTGGCACAAAGCCTGGAAAGGATGAACTAGCTCATAAACAAAAGCTAGAAAGCTTTTTCTAACATGTATAAATTTATTACTTTACTTATGAGCAGGAGTGACATATTTAAAGGCTTGCTAGGTTGGACAAGATACTTTAGACAGCTCAGTACCAAAACCAGAAGGGTACTAGAATAAAGACACAATAAATATTCTAAATAGATATCAATTTTTGTTAAAATAAACCTGCAAAACAGGTTAACAGCCATCCCCAAATTACCAACCAATTCTTAAAATATCCCACTGGTTTTCCTTGTACTTTCTTCCTGTCTTCTCTTTCCTTGGATCTTTTCCTTCTGTAACAATGTCTTTTCATCTTTTATTACTATTAAACTAGAAAAAGGGAGTACAATCTTTTTGACTTAGTTTTCTCTAGGAAAAAGTACCATACAGTATGTTCTTTCAAGAACACAATGTAAAATCTTGGGGGGAAAAAAAACTATCAAGAAAGGTGCAAAACAAACACCCTGCCTAACTGTAACATGGTCCAGTATCTTTACAGATAGAAATAACATTATTATATTTACACAACATTTATATATTTAATGGATATTAGTGACTCCAGAAGGTAACTGTGGTCTGAGCTGTGCTAGCCAAATAACAGGTAAATAGAAGAGGCTCTAGTTAATTAGTTTAGTTTTGCATTTTAAAGTGGTTATTCACAGACCCCTGGTTTAGGGATAACCAAAGAGGTTCACACTTTGCAGGTATGTGGCTGTCAAGAGGATTCTTCAAAGTAGTTTTGAAAATCAAGTCCCTTCAATGCTGCTGCATGTGAGACACTCAAAGATCATAAAGACTCCAAAGCACACAACTTTCTGGAAAGTGTTGATTAGCTGCAAATAGTAACAGGTTGTGAATACTATGGGAACACCTCAGTGATGGAAATGAGTACTACAGCACCTGAGCAGGAAGTGACCTTTTAGTTCACTGTAGCAATTATTCATTAACATACACTAAAACATTAATTACCATGGGAGCATTCACAGTAAATCATTGCAAACCATGAGCATGCAAGAAAAGATCATCAGAAATTATTTCACTTGTGCATCCTAATCTTGAATTTAAACAATTTGTATTAGTGTGATAATGCTTCACTATTCTTATTGTACAGAATAATACTACCTTCCAGCTATCATGGGCTTAAAGCCCTGGAATTTCTTCATGTACCTTCATATACTTCTGCCAGTATAGTGACAGAAGTACATTTGAAATGGATTTTAGAGGTTTACAGCTTGTATCAATCATGGGTCAATGAGAAATTTAAAAACTGATTAAAGAAATAGGGGCAGTTCTGTACCTTCTGGCCAGCCTACACATGCATATGGATCCATGCACATACAAAGAGGAATGAAGGAAGCCTGAACTACAAGCATTGAAGTAAGCTATTCATTGAAATTCATTGAATTATGTCCCTTCTAAATGATACCATGTATGGTCCATTTTCCTGCTGATCCCAAACACCAACACAGCAGGTGTACTTGTTTCCATAGGGGATGGATTGTAATTATTCGCCAGGATGACCAAACTTACCATGTACAATCTGAGCAAGAGGGAGAACCTCATGGAAAGGACCTCAGCTCCTTCCTATGCCCTTTTATATTTGTTTTTGTTGTTTTCTTCTTATTATTGTTGTTGCTGTTATTATTAACCCTCCCTCAACAGGCTCAGAGTATGAAAATGCACAAAAAATTAACACCCACCCCCGCCAAAAAAGGTATGCAAAGCTATTTACTCCAGAAATTAGGAGAAAAAGTTTATTCTTGCTCTCTTTTCATCCTTTCACCATATACCCAAATCCAGTAAAGCTATGACTAAGACCACAATCACCTCTAATAATAGGTAGGGACCACTTAACTTCACTAATTTAAATGACCTGCAATTGTGCCAAAAAAAAAAACTCCATGATTTCTTACCCTTTAAAGAACAATCTTTGGAAAGACTAACAGCAACAGCCAAATTGCACCCAGGAACAAGCAGGAAGCCATCATTAAACAGACTATTTCAATGGCATCAATGTTTATTTCTCAGAACACCTCTGGATAAGTAACTTTTATAAAGACAAAAAATAGGAGGGCAGTTTAAAGATTCAACTTGGTTTGCCTTGAATCACATTTATTAGAGGGATTGATCTTATCTACTTGGAGATATGCCCTTAGTATTACAGCAGGAAATATATAAAGGCCTTCTTTGTTATTTTTAGACATACTCCTCATAACATTAGTAGAATACTATATGTCTTACTGCTATTCAATGAGCTCCCACTGATTTTAAATTTCATTAAGCTCATAAACTCCTCTGTTTGGCAGAGAAATTACATTTTCTGGTTTCCAAAGCTGAGTCATGACCCATCCCTTCCCTTTGTTGCTTCCCTTTGCTTGGTTAAACTCCTCCATATTTTCAATTTTCCCCCAACACTCAGACAGATATTTACAAACACACAAGGTAATATTGCAGAGCATTGAATTTTTTGTTACAGAACTAGGAATGCTTTTATATAGGCTTCCCTGCAGCCACTATGAGTGAAAGCAGCAGAGGAAAAGGGAGTTTCATATCATATGTCTCCTGTCTTTGATTAATCTGCAAGCCACCCATTTTAATGAGACCTTATAAATAATTCAATTTCTAATTATGCTATGAGCCCCCTAACCTGGAGAAGAAAAGAGAAAGGTAAAAAGGTAGGGAAAAGGGAGGGGAAAAGTGTGCATGTTGGATCAAACAATGCCTGCAGCAACTGAGCTACTCATTCCTATTCTGGCCCTACAAAATGCACCTCCTGCCTAAACCTTGAAGTGATTCTCTAACAAAAATGACAGGATTACATAAAAAGTTGGGAGTTTAAGACAATAATTGTGAAATCTGCTTCTTTCCCTGTTCCAAAAGGTACCCAGGCACTTGAGACACGCTCCTGCTCTGCGTGAATTGAGCATGCTGACCCCTCCTGCGCTGGTGGGATCAGCTCCCTGCCCCTGCACATGGCCCTGACCACTCTGGCAGGGAATAAACCAGACACAGAAGAACCTCTGCTCTTGATCCTCATTTCTCCTCTTTGATAGGGACTGGGAAATCCAATATTGGCCACTCTGTTTTCCTCTACAATTCACTGCTGGAACTGACCCTCTGCACTCCTCCAGGAAATATTCATCTTCCCCTGGGGACAGACTGGCCAGGATTTGGGAGGAAACCAGCAGCAGCAGCACATGAATGACACCTGCCTCCTCCTCACAGAGAAGTTCTGGAGTTCCCTTTGCACCCCAGTCTCACTTTCTCACTGCAGGAAACATTGCTGCTAAAACTCTTTTCTTGCTTCAGTCAAAATGCATTTGACATACAAAAAGCTGGTCAAGGTACAACTGAAAGCACAAAGACAGCTGAATGATCTCCTCCTACCTACAACTATTTTTTAATTGCAAGGAGGTCTCTCAATACACAGCAGAGCATCTGCTCATTAGCACTACAGCACTATTTCTCATACTGACACTTCCTACCCTCCTCCTCTCCCATCTTTAACAGCTATTCCTAAAACACATGCAAATTGCAAACTTTCTGTGACCTGTGGGGTTGGATTTATATTGTGCATATTAATGCAGTTTTCTAAAACTTAAAAAAATAACGAGCAATCCAAACTCACTGTGGCTTTTGTCCAAACTCAGTGAGATTTACTTTGAATGGCAGCTAATTTGGTTTGCCTTGATTCCTTCCTGGAACAGTATTGAACATTGTTATCATACACAGAGCTTCTGGACTTCCATAATTCTAATTTTAGAATTCAGGTTAGATAATTCAGCCAACACTGTTAAACAGGCCAAACTTATTGTGGCAAAGCTGCTGCAATTGGTATTTTATAGAAGATAATGATAAGGTGCTGCAATTGTATTAATTATTTAGTAATCAGAAGGTCATGGGAATGGTCTCTATTAGAAGGCAGTACATTTTATTTAGGAAACACAGTTCATCTGAGACCACATATTTTGACTTCTCCAGTTTGTTTTACAGCCAAACACTGTAGTAATAAATAAAAGCCGGAAAAGTATGCAGGTTGGTCATCTTTAGTTTTGCTGAATCTTGTGATACATATGGCCAATCATCCTAGCAATTAAAGCTGCAGCTAAGCTGCTGACAAGGAACTCTTACAAATGCTCCATTTTCTCACACAGGTCCTCATCCAACACACATTCATGTATTAACACGTGCTTCCATTTTTTGTATGTTGTACAGTTTCACACAGAATTTGTTAGGACTGTTCATAAGCATAAAATTATCATAAAGCACACTTGGTTCTTTTCAAGTCCAAGACCCAAGTAAAAGCCAACAGAAAGAAAAAAGCTGTAAAGTTTTAAAATAAATATTTGTTTAAAAAATTCCATAGACTATGTTCAAGTCATGGCTATAAATACTATGTGTGTCAGATGGTTTCTCCTGGGCTAGATTCTTCACAGATGCACATACTAAATACTCCTAACCACTCAGTGCTGTATTCTTGAAGAATTAACTAAAAACCAGCGCATTCCCACAAGCTCAATTAGTATTTTGCATGTTTTGTGCTCTGGTAATGCCCCAAACCAATGAATTTATGTAATTCCAAGTTTGCACAAATCTCACAAATGAGATTTGTGCAAACTTGGAATTACATAAATTAGATACAGAGCCATGTATCTAAATCAAGTCATTTTAAGACTTTGCAAAACCCTCCCCTTTCAAAATAAACACACCTTAATTCTAAATTTCAATCAGGACTGCATGCCACCAGAGACAGCTCATTTTTCTAATATTGTTCTTCCACTGCATGGTAGCTTCTACCCAAGATTACTCTTATTGCTAAGACAGATCTGTGCTGAACAGCAAGGAGCTAATATGTTCTGCATAAACTTCAAATCTTCAATCCCTCAATTTCTTTTGATTAAAAAAAACACACCAACAAAAGAAATAAAAGCAAAACCAAAAAAAAACCAAACAAAGCCAATCAAACAAAAAAAAGGCTCCACAGGAAAAAAAAAAACAAAACAAACAAACAAACACACACACACAAAAAAAAAAATTAAACCAACCAAAAAAACACAAACAAAATGACAAAACCACCAACAATTCCTTATTAAAATCCTCATGGAGGAGAAGAGATACTTTTTAATCTGCATGTGTAGATTTGACTTGACACAACACTTTTTTTTTTTCCAATAAATGCCAGCAAATAAACACTCTGTTTTTGTGAGCCGTCTTAGTGAGCCAGTCCTGAAAGTTCATTACAAACAATAAACCTTTATTGCAGTAAAGGTAAATATAAACTTTGCACTCTGGAAGAACATGCTACAAAGCTCAGTGGCTAAACCAGAACATAAATACCAGGTGGCTGACAGATCATGGTGCTGAAAAAGTTCCCCTCATCTCACTATTAAAATATAAGAACACCCAAGACTGTTGTATAAGTCATATAAGGTGAATTTGGTGAACTCCATGTGTGTCCTCCTTTGTGTATGTGAACTTTCCCAGCAAGCTTCAGATCCAGCATTTGAATTTTTGATTTTCCACATGGGTCAGGTTTACCAAAGGCTGAAGTCTCACTCACCATCTGTTCAGAAAATATCAGCTTTAAATGGCAAAAACTTTACATTTTCAATGTTTCAGATGGTGAGGGAGAGTGTAGCACCCTGGAGCCATGTATCTAAATCAAGTGTTCTCTCTCCCCAAAAAAATCTTTTTTATTTCATGTGAAACCACAATCTGTAAAGACAGATCTAGAGCTTGTTTACACAGACACAGAAAGTAAACTTGACTCCAGGGTACTTTTAAAGTGGATAAGTTACACTATGCTTAACATCCATCCAGAGAGAATTAAAGTAGGCATGGTTAACATGGCTTTTTATTTTTTTATTATTTGATTTATTTATTACTTTGTGAGTATTTTAAGGCAATTACCCCTATACAACATAAGCCTGGGAAAGACTATATTCCTCCCACCAGTGAGAACACACGGCTTCCTGGGATAACTTCCTCAGTCTCCTTGGGTTTACCCAGCACAGAATGACACTGAAAACCACAGCAAGCCAAGAAATCACCAACCACAAACCCACTGGGCTGCTGCTACCCCTCATCAAGGCTCCCTGGTTTCAAATAATCTAAAAGGAAAAAATGTAACTCAGATCATATCTCACAGTAATGTGAGCATTTTAAATGATGCCAGAATTTACCTAAAATGTCTGCCTCAAAAAAAAAAAAAAGAGGATTTTGCTAGTAAACATGTAAGCAAGATAAAATACGTTAAAATCAGAGAGAAAATAATTAAGCAGGTGAATTAAAATTTTTCTAATTACTTTTCAATATAAAATATGCAGAACATTAAACAAAAGCATTTAAACAAGAACCTTCTTTAAATGGTTATTTGAATTTCTTGGCCTTCCCAAAATGATAACAATCTCAGAAGCAGGAAAAAACCCAGCCACAACACAAAGATCCCCATTCAATACTGAATATTACACGTAGAGTGGCAAGATGATTATGGGGGCAAAACATACTCAAATGTGTACAAATTTAAACAGGAAGGGAGGCTCGTGGCAACGACAGAGCTATCCCTGAGCTATAAGCCTCAGAGGTGGGGATTCTAGCAGAGCTGATGTTCTGGCAGGACTCACACTTCAGAGGGATTTCACCTCTTCAAACTCTGTTCACAGCTTACTGACTGTGAATTCTGGAAAGTTCCAGCACAGGTTGTCAGAATGATCTGTGTTGAAACAGCTGCTAAGTAACAGATGCATCAACTCTGGTTTTAGGCAACATACAAACTGAAGAAAAAGGGAAAAAAAAGTATGTGTGGTCACTAAGAAGCTATTGTAATTTAGTGGAAAGAAGATTATTCTTTACAACTTTTAATGTGCCTAAGCCAAAAAAAAAAATATTTGGAATTGTAAACACATCTTCTAAAACAAGCAAATAAGGAACGACTTCATCTGAAATTCATATTCCCCATCTGGGTGAATCCTGCGCCATCAGTCAGAGCCCTATCTGACAAGTTCACCAGGCATTAGCACTCAGAAGAAAAATAAGTCTCCTTTTCCTCCATTATCTAATTGGTGTCTAAACAGCTCAGACTGCAACAAGAAAGGCTGAGTAAAACAAGAGCACGGCTGCCTGCCTTCCCCTGCCAGGACAGCCTGCACATTTTCTGACATTTCAGATCTCACACAGTGACCAGAGCCTCATAAAACTGTCTCTTGCTTTCTGCTCTCACCCATCTTCCCAGGGCAGAGCAGTCACTTGCCTCACAACAGCAATCTGGGAACATTAATCCCCCAGCAAATGAATCCTTCTGCTGCTGTCTGTGGCACTGGGAGCGCCCATAATAATCTTGCCACTCTACATGTAATATTTACTATTGAATAGGACCTAAATGTCTGATCTTTGTGTTGTGGCTGCATTTTTCCGTGCTTCTGAGATTGTTATGATTTTGGGAGGGCCAAGAAATTCAAATAACCATTTAAAGAAGGTTCTTTGTTTAACATTTTGCATATTTTAGATTGAAATGTCATTAGAACAATTTTAAATCATCTGCTTAATTACTTTTTCTCTCATTTTGCTGAGTTTTATCTTACTTCCCTTTTTTTTTACAGTACATTGTCCTTGCCATGTCTCACATGGGAGAGAATGCACTTGAAAGATCTGCATGAACAGATCCGTGATTTCACTTCCAAGGTTAAGGGTCTCAGTGTATTTTAGAAAAACAATGGAATTTTTACAGATTTCTACCGTCCTTCTCTTCTCCATGATCAATTTCTTCAGTAAACAAACACCTCGCAAGACCTTATTCTCATGAGCCCACATAGCCCCATTTAGACTGGGAATGACAAATCTACGTGTTCTGAAGAAAATACAGACCACACACAAAAATGTGCCAAATTTGAAAATTATTTTACTCTAACTACTTTCTGTAAAATAGCTGTAGTAATTACATTTGAATTTTATATAAAAACAAATTCTTTATTTCTCATTCACTTTAATTCAGTTCCAGAAGCTCTAGCTTGAGACTCATGTCTATTCTTTCTGCATAATTCTGCAGCATAGCCTGCAGCTGGGACATATTCCAGGATACTCTTGGCCTCTGGCTGTGAACTTCATTTGAAAAATGTTAAGGGAGGCCCTAAAGCTTCTGCTTTGAGCTGGGCTGGGACCATGCCATCATAAAGGACCGATTTAAACTCAAAACCAGTGAGTTATGCCTTTTCAGGGTGAAATCAAATAAAATTTATTCTTATTTGCTGTTTGACAGCAATGATAAATTCAATTCTGTACTGAAACAAAAAAGGACTATTTAGGCTGAATTTACAAAGTAGAGTTTGTAAGATGCTCTACTTTTCATCTTGAAAACTGTAATTGTTCTCTCTGCAGCACGGCTAGCTGTCATTAACCATGGACAGAAAGGCTTTTGAGTAAGGTGCAAAATAAAAGCTTCCGTTAACTTAATATTTAATGATCTCATTCATTAATAATTTTTTGCAAAGCTGAAGTAAAAGCAATTGTATTTTTTGATTAAGTTCCAAGCTACACAGTCACAGCAACACCTTGGGAATGAGCACCAGGTATTCTCTTACCTTTGCAATTCAAAACTGAGTTTGCATTCCTACTTGGAAACAAAATGCTTTATCAATAATGCAGGTAACAAAGTCTGCTGGGTATTAGCTTACAACTGGAAGAGTAAACAAGCACTGAAGCTTAGCAAAATTGATTGACACTGCATTAGCAAGAGGATCCTATTCTACTGTATTACTGTGGCTTTATTTTAAGTGTGAGATAATATCTTGTGCAATGAGATCCTAGAAATATAGTGGTTCCAAAGAATACAGCTCACCTTCTCTGTGGAAGGTTGTCAGATCATAATCCTGTGAAATCACAGACCACTATGAAACAAGAACAATTCTCTTTGCATCAAACCCTTCATTAGTGAGAAACAAAAAATCACAGAATTTGACCTAATGTGTATTGTATTTGCATGGACCCCTGTGGCAGGAAGGAATGATGAATCTGACTCCATGTTCTCAGAAGGCTAATTTATTATTTTATGTGACTATATTATATTAAAGAACACTAAACTAAACTATACTAAAGAATACAGAAAGGATACTTACAGAAGGCTAACCAGATAATAATGAAAACTCATTACTCTTTTCAGACTTTTGACACAGCTTGGCCCTGATTGGCCAAAGAGTGAAAACAACTCATAGCAGAATCCAATGAAACAACCACCTGTGGGTAAGCAATCTCCAAACACATTCCAAAGGAGCAAAACACAGGAGAAGCAAATCAGATAATTATTGTTTTCCTTTTTCTCTGAGGCTTCTCAGCTTCCCAGGAGAAAAATCCTGGGCGAAGGGATTTTTCCAGAAAATGTGAATGCCACAAATGTGCTCTCCAGAATGAGCAGCCTTGCACAGCAGCACAATCCCTTTGCACCTGAGGAATGTGGCAAAATGAACGACTCAACTTCATAAAAGGACTTAAAAGGCATTAAACAATCCACATCACATGCATCTCAGAAAAAAAAAATAAAATAAGGACTATAAGTTGCATTAATTGCAACAAAAAAAGGTGGACTGTGAACAAGAAAATTACATTCTTGATGAGTACACAAGAGAAAGGTTCTGGAACCTAAAGCTTAAGAAAACCAAAAGTTGAGAATCATTTGGATGCAGGCATAAAAGAAATTAATACCAGTCTAGTCTGCTTTTCCAGGGACAGGGAGAGAAGACAGAATCATTTCCTTTCAAAGGTTGTTATTTGACTCAATGACATAACCAAAAAGTATGAATTAGTGATCATGAATGAAAAAGGCCAAATAATTCATATAGAATTCTCTGTGAATTCCAACGTATCTACTGAAACCTAAGGCATGACTCTTTGAGGGTTTTATTTACTTTATTATTCTGTCAAAAAAAACAATTGATACTGAGCAAGATTTTTACAGTGCTTTGGGCTAAAAACAGCTTGATCTGCTGTGGACATGAAGCCTATACTACCTTGGAAAATGTCTCTAGATCAATAAAAAAAACCAACAAAACAACAAAACCTTGTAGTTACAAACTCCTTGGGGGAAAAAAGAATTGTCCACTCTTTGCTCTTCATATTATAGGTTGAAAGACAAGATTTGGGACTCTGCTTTCTGTCTCTCACAACTTTTCTTCAAAACTTCTTTGCATTTCCCTTCTCCGTGGGGATTTTGCACTTTAGCCTTCCTAAAAACAAAAAAGGAGTGTGAAGAAGAGAAGCACGGTTGTATTGTATTGCTGGGCAGCAAAGAGAGGGGCTGCTTGCTGGAAGGCAAGAATTAATGCTTGCAGCTAACTGATGGTTGGTAATAAGCAGAATACATGAGTGGTTAATAGCGAGCCCAATGTTGTTCAGAACCTTCACTGACAGACTGGATGATGAGACAGAGTAGATCCTCAGCAAATCCAAAGGTGACACAAAATTTGGCAAAAATCCTGACAGCCTGAATGACAGAGCTTCAAACCAAAGACATTTGAGAACTGAATCAAAAGAAACTTCCTCTGGATCAACAAGGAGAAGGTCAAAGGTCTGCACCTAAAATGGGATGATGCCATGCAGCAGCACCAGGTGGGAAATTACTGGCTATGAGCACCCTGAAGGAAATGACATGGGGCAGAGGACACATCAAAACCTCACCAGCACTTGTCTCTCATTGCATGGAAAGCAGCCTGGCTGTCAACTGCAGCAGGGGCAATGTGGATAGTAGAGGTAAGGAAGCTTTTATTCTCCTCTGCTCAGCAAAGGTGAGGCAGCATTTGAAATACTGTGTCCACCCACATACTTCCCAGTCCAGTAGGGATGTCATTTGTAATTAGAAAGTGTTCAAAAGAGGGATACCAGGATGGTCACAGGCCCAGAGCACATGACCCAGAAATAGAGATCAAGGTGTTTCAGTGCAGCAAAAGAGAGGCTGAGTGGTCTTGTCAAATCCTACAACCATTCGCCATATTGGCAGACAATACAGCAGGGGCCAGTGAACACAAACTGCAGCTTGGTAAATTCAAGATAAACATTAGGAGGAGGCAGGTCATTAGGAGAGTAGTGCAGCTCTAAATCCAGCCACTCAAAGAAGCTACTGGATCTCCATCCTTGGAGGTTTTTGAGACATGGCTGCTCTGTATGTAATACTGTCAACAGTCCTACTTTGAGCCAGAGCCTGGATTAGATGACTTCCAGAGGTCCCTTCCTACTAACATTTCTGTGATTTGATAGTCACTGCAACACAGATATGCTGGCATATGGCAGAAAAATTTAATCTATGAATTATTCAACCCCAGGGAAAAGAGCCAATGAAATCTATATTTCAAAGCAGCATTCACAGAAATACTCAGCATTCTCACTCTTGGGCTGCCACCTGAGAGAGGCACAGAGAAAAAAGAGGGACTGAAGGGGCAGCAGTGCCATGGGAGTACTGATTCAGACTGCGTGAGTACAAAGGATAGAAATCTCTAGGAGAAGAAATAGGGGAACAGAAGTCCAGGAAAAAAAAAGGGAAAAGATAAGAAGATAAGCCAGACGGAAGATTTGGAACTGCTGATGGAGGCAGATGGAGGGAAACCTCTGGAGATTCCTTCTGATCATGAGGACTCAGGCTAGGATAAGCAGCATAAAAGAGAAAGGCAGGATTTTCTATACTGGGAAACAGAAATATAATGAGGAGGCAGGTTAAGGGGGAGACAGAAAAAATAAATAAGGACAAGCAGAGCAAGGTAAGTGCCAATTATATCTGGCAGTAATTAGAAGGCATTCTACCTAAAGTAACACATTTCCCTACAGAGCCCTAAGGAGAGTTCAGGATTCGCAGTTTCACTAATCTGCTGTGAGCAAGGGTTTGTGTGAAGTAAAGTAGCTAACTTGGAGAGTGAAATCTGAGAGTGATTGCCAGAGAACCAAGAGAACTGGTTTAAGAGAGAGACTGGGATAAAAAAAAATATATGGCAAGACACAGATGGAAGCTGATGCTTAAAGACAAGATTTGTTTGTTCACCTTAAATGCTACTATGGTCATGATCAATGAATCAATACCTTTCAAAAAAGCTCAAAATACACAAACAAAAAACCCAGAAGAAGCCAACATATAATTAATGTGTCAAAACAGATACTGAGGAAAAAAAATATTTTTTGTAATATAAATCAATAGACACTGATGCAGAATTAATTAAGAACTACTGCTGACTGCTAAATTACTTCTTCCCAAACTCCTAAATGATCAGTCAGAATTTCTAAGTAAGTTAATCAAAGAGAAAGAATTTATTTTGACTATTAAACTCATGCCTGTAGGAAAGGCCACAGGATCTAATCTTTCCCACAGAATGCTTTGCATATGAGACAGCCCAATTTTACTCAGCAACAGAGATTTTAGGGTGTATATTTGATCTATATCTATGGATAGATATGGAAGCAGATTTTTTTTTAATTCTAAAAGAAGATTGGCTTAATCAATATAGCAAAAGACTGGCTTTTTAGTGTGATTTTACTAAGTGTAATTTTTTTTCAAGACCGAATAAGGTTTGCAGAAACTCTACATTACCGTTTTTCCCTAGAGTCTGAAGTCACCTAGCCACTTGACAAGCTTCTCAAACTGCTTTTGACAGACAAGTTTTAAGTACTCTTGAGAAATTTACCAAATAATGTCCCCAGAAGTGCCTTTGCTATTTTCAGGGGCACAGTGCCATGTGCTAATGTATTGCAAAAGTCTTTGATAATATGGTGTGGGAGACCTTTTTCTCCTTTCCTCTTTTTTTTTCATTCTTCTGCTGTGATGAAATAAACCCTACAGATTTGTCTTCTATTTTCTCTTTTGTTGGATTCCTTCAGCCTCATAGGAATTACAGTAGCAGAGCATTGTGTCTGCAACTTTTCAATCATCTTTTCTATCTACCTCCCATATCCTTGAGCTGATGTGACAGTCTGAAGTCTAGAGAAGCTACACAAGAGGCAAGACATGCAAAGGCCTGAATTAACATCAGATGACCTGTCATAGGTCCAGTGATTTCCAATTAATTTTATTCTTCAATTCTGAAGGGTTCTTTGCCACATTGCTTGGAGCAGCACTTTGGTGCCTATACATCTTTTTTGACAAGAAGCTTAAACTAGTACCAAATTAAGAAATCTTAAACTTTTGCTAATTTAAGAACTCGTTTAATTTTAACATTTCAGCCCCAAACAACAATAACTGCATACAATCACATCTTTACACCAAAGTTTTGAAAACCTGAGATGTGCATCTTGCAAAACAGCTGCTCTTGGGAGGCGCAGTGTGCATCCAGATGAGAGCCAGGACCATTATTCCCTGCTGTTTTGGCTCCAACCAAAATGTAAATCTATATTAACAGATCCTAACACCTGAGAATCACATATTAATTCAACCAAAAATATGGTAATGTAATTAGATTCAAGGGTCAAGTTGAGGCAGCATTAGGTATGGATCTGCAGTGGCACTGATTCTTTACTGAACACAAATATTCCATTGCCATTTCAAATCAATTAGCCCTGTCTGGCTCTAAATGCTGCCTGTTCTCTCCCCTTCTCTTGTCATATGCACTTTTGTTATTTTGGTTGACCTGACATCTTGTCAGTTGAAAAACCTTGCTAAATAATTCATGAGAAGATTAGGGTAGAGATTGTTCTTACTGCCCAGTCTTCTTCTCCTGACACATACTCCATATAGTTGTCCAAAATGAATATTTTTATCACACTTCCTTCAAAATAAGCATTAGCCAGATAGGTAAGATCACAAAATAAACAAGAGAAGCCAAGGTTTCTGTAGCACAAATACAGATACATAGAACAAAGGCCTTTGCAATTGTTATTAGATTCCCCTTTCTTGTGCTTTCCCACTTCTGGTACAAAACCAGCAGCAACACATTATTATCTCTCTGGATTAGCCCAAATGCAGGTTGGCAAGACAGGGAACTTTTATTATCTTGTGTATAGACTGTAAATAGAACCTCTGTCTTGCACACACAAAACTCATCAATTCTCCCTGCCCGAAGAGACAGTCTGTGAAAATTGACAACTCGTCGAACTAATAAGATTGCTTCTGATTTTGTTGCCATCTCATGTGCTCTCAAAAAGGGAACTTCTCATCTGTCTCTCCAGAAGTGAGAAGTCCTTTGTCAGCATTCATGTGAATGTGCAGAAATGTGCAACCAATTCATCCAGGCAGTGATTCTTTTGATTTCATTTCTCGGGTGTTGGGTTTGGTTTGTTGGTTTTTTTTGGTGTTTTTTGGTTTGTTTTTTTTTTTTAGTTTGTGTTTGTTTGTTGGTTTGGTTTTTTTTTGTTTTTTTTTTCTTGTCCTTCCTGCATTGTAACAGATTCCTTGAAAAAAAATGCTAATCATCAGTTCTCACGTTCTCTATTTGTATACTCGTAATTTCTGTACTGATTCATTCCTCTTTCATATTAAATTCATGTATGCATTCCGAAAGCAAACAGAGCTGGTAAATTATTGATATATAATAATCTGTAGACAAATGCTCCATCCTAAGGAGAATTTTACAGAATGAAAGCTGTACACTTACAACCTGACAATTTTTCTACGTCTCTGCATTTGTGGCAACAACAGATTTTCAACACTATTCTGTATCCTCTACGCAGATAATTGTAAGAAATGTGTGAGCCTGAAAACATAAAATGAAGTTTACTCTTAAAATGAAAAGAAAAATAGTATTTGCAGATTTTTTCATTTGAGGGTACAATTCCTAATGCAATAATAATAAACACAGAAAGATTTTCATGAGACTTTGAAAGTCATAAGTCTTCTGCACACTGACTTCAATATCCTCTGCAATTTATGGGTCAAGTCCAGAAAGTTCTACTAATTTCATGTGAACTTATCCTGATATTCATCAGCTGAAGATTTGGCTCAATAACCACATCCCTGCAGTGTGATCACACTAACAATAACAAATCAGGCTTTAACAAAGCCACACACTCAGGCACAAACACTACACACTGTTCTAGCCACCAAGCAGGCAGCTCTCAATGGCAAGACCAATTAAGCAGCAATGTAAACCGTACCATGTTAATTAAACATGAGAATTTACAAAGGACCTCCAGCAAGAGACTTGTATCTCTCAGAGCAGCTTTCTGAAAGAGTAGTGGAGAATGTAACACTTTTGGATGCTTCCCAGAATATCTCCAAGCCAACAAATCCCTTTTCATCAGAGTTTTTTGGAATGCAGAGATCCCCCCCAAAATGAGGAGCTGGTACAGGCTGCCTGTTGTTCAGCATTTCCTTTTCAATCCTGCAGCTCCCTGGAAAGGCTCACACAGCCAGTCACATAAACTAAAACTACAGATCCCACACCAGGATCCCAACCAAGTCCATCATTCCTCCACAGAGCTCTATCATTATCCCAGGAAGGGGCCCTTCTGCAGAGAATACCATGGCCACTGTGTTTTTGTGCTCTCTCCAGTGAGACAAGTACCATCTAGCAGGGTTTAACTCTGCCATTTTTGTTGAGAACCTGTAATTATCTTCCAAAGGCAACACTTCAGTCTATTTAACTGATGAAAGGACAAAGACTCTCGATGGCACAAAGTGACAAGTCACAGGCAGCAAAGGGAATATCTCATCAGGGCTGACTCACATAAAGACACAGCATTTAATGGTGTTTGCTCTGAAGTTTAATGCTGTTCTGTGACTCCGGCTCTGCACATGTATTTCACTTATTTAATCAGTTCTACGCTACTCACTTTTTTAAGATACAGCTGAATGTCCAAGACTATTTTCTCATAATGCTGTAGAAACCTTTATTGCTCCAGATACACTGGATTGTTCTTACAATCAGCAGTGGGAACTGTAGATGAAAGATGAAGTCTACAGGAGATTAATATTTATCAGGATCATCCTCACTAATACAAAATTGCAATACAAATTGCAAGACACAACAGTACGTTCTCTGTCTTATGATGGGAAATAAACTGCATCAGGTTTACAGGTCTTTCACCTTGAGAACAGAAACACTGGTTTAGAGACTTTACTTCCTGCAACAGAAAATGTTTTGAACCCTACTGCCATACCATGTGGAATTTTTTAGAGTAGAATAAGAGAAGGTAAAAGCAATGTGGCCAGCATTCAAGGGAGGTAATTCCTCCCCTCTACTCCACTCTGGAGACTCCACCCACAGTACTGTGTCCAGCTGCACAGCCCCCAGCACAAAAATTATGTGGACCAGTTGGGTCCAGAGGAGGGCCATGAAAATGATCAGAGGGGGCTGAAACACCTCTCCTTATGAAGAAATGCTGCCAGAGTTGTGGTTGTTCAGCCTGGAGAAGAGAAGACACTGGGAACATCCTACTGTGATCTTTCAACACTTAAACATGGAAAAAACCAGTAATTAAGATGGAGGGAATGTTGATAGCAGGGCATGTTGCAATAAGACAAAAAGGCAACGGTCTAAAACTAAGAGGGATTTAGACTAGATATAAGACTGAAAACCTTTACAATAATGGCAGTTAAGACACTAGCACAGGTTGCCCAGACCATGTGGTAGATGGCCTAACCCTGAGCAACCTGACCTACTTGAAGATGTCTCTGCCCATTGCAGAGAGCTTGGACCGGATGAACTTTAAAGGTCCCTTCCAACCCAAATTATTCTATGCTCCTATGATAAAATAGGGTTTGCCCTAAAAAAAAAGCTAATCTGGAATTTCTTCAGATGGCATATAATCAGACTGCACAGGAGGACCAAACCAATACAGTGGGCTTATAACACAAGCACAGTCTAAACATGCCCAACACAGCACAGTCTGAACAAGTCATTCGCATTTTTGTCAGTGTTCCTTTGCCAAGACCCAAACTCTGACACCTCATATTTCACCCTTGATAAAGCAGCATTCATAGCATTAAAAAGCAGTACCAAACAAGTTTCCATAGTCATAAAATAATAAAATATGACTTTCAGTGCCTGATAATCATCTCTTTCCCCATAAACTCTCATGAGGAGTTTTAGTATGGAAAGACACTTAGGCTTACCTTCTGGCTCATCTATTGTTCTTATAACCTCTCCTCTATGTGGACAGAGAAAAAGAGAAGAAACTAGAGTCAGTTTCTAAACTTTTGGGCTGTAGTAGTGTCCCATCAATACCTCCCCATCTTCTTGATTTACAGTCTACTAGTAGAGGAAAGAATAGATAAAGGGAGGAGACAAAAAGAGAAGGTGATAGTCATCTCATCATGGATCTACACTTGAGGAAGTCCTGACTTTATCTCCTCTGTAAGTCAGCATCTAAACTGGACCAAATGTATCACGGTCAAGAAAGTGTAAGCAAACAGTCCTAATCTCCCTAAGAAATGAGGCTCTGCATTGGTATATGCACTGTAAATCCTGGACCACATCACAATGAATGACCACTGAATGACCATTCAGTTGACCATAAGGAAAACACTGAAGCACAAATCCCACTAAGTGGGCATTAAATGGACATTGAAACAGGATATATATATATAAAATCCTTGCTGGAATTTCCACTAACAACCTTTGATGGTTTGTGTCTCCATAATACTGCTCACATATTTTTGTGTTTCTGTATTTTAAACTTTCTGACAAATTTTTAACTTCAGCTCTGAACTGAGCAGGACTTTTTGTTTCCCATAATTCAGAAACAAAATTTTAAAAAGTGAATGCAAGAAATGAGCTAAAGTAATTATGTTTCCCTGCAATACATTCTCCCTTGAGGGACCAAAGTGCCCGCTCTTATGAAATATCAAATCACAGTAACATTTACTTTAGGAACTGAAATCTTACAGCATCAGTCCTCACTTCAGAAATCAATACGAAACTATGATGTTTAATGTTTTATTGCTTTTTCTAGTAGTGACTTTCTCAAGTTTGAATGAGTTACTAGCTTTTAGTAAATCACAAAATCCAGAAAAGCTAAGAAAGGATTTAAAGCACTATTTTGGTCTCTGGTACCACAGCCTTCATCTAAACTGCAGTAGAGAAGACTCTATCAAAGTCCCGCCTAACAGATGACAAATAAGACTTCCAGTTCTTACCAGTTCTTACCTCTTCAACATATCCTTCCTCTTCAAAATATGTTTGCTGAAAGAAAGAGCTTGCTGGGTGTTTGATGTCTCTTGTTAAAAGGATCAAAAACTAAGTAACATGCTAAAGGCTCACTCACTGTTAATGAGATTTACAGTTCCATCAACTAAGTACTGCTATGCCAATTATTCTGCATGACAGATTAAGATTTTGGTCTGTATTTGGAATATACTCAGTTAGATTTAGTGTTTAGTTTTACCAAATTATTGTGAAAATCCTTAACCTGTAGGGTATAAAACTCAGTTTATTCCTCAGCTGCTAACTGAGAAACACCAATACAGACAGTATCTACTCTATGCCAACAGAAACCATGCAATTCCCTGATCCATCATTATCTTCCTCCATGAAGAGTCAAGTCAATCAGCATGTCATGGGGCACCCAGTCTTTCTGATGTGCAAAGCACAGTTTATCCAGGCATCAGTTTGTCTGGCAATCAATGCCAGATTTTCAACTGTTTGCTGCTCTGCATTCTCTGATGCGCAGTCTTCAGAAACCCCCTGGCTGCTAATCTGCAGGCAAACCATCACCAACCCTTCCCTATGCCACACAGAAATTGCTTTATGCTTCATTACTTTACTTCTTGTTTTCACCCATGTCACTAAGGTTTATGTACACAGCCCCAAGTCTGCTTTCTTTCCAAGTTCAAGATTCAAACCTAAGCATAATATCTTTAAGCCTGCAATCAAAAGTTAATAAAGAATAATTTATTTATCAGTTATAAAAGACAGAACATGAGGATCAAGACAACTATGAACATGGAGAAAATAATCAATTTCTGTATGTTCTCTTCTTTTTCTTTCATCTTTTAGGATTGATCTTTCCTATTTCAAGTCTCATCTTGCTCTCCTTGCACACCAATTAACTGGTTTTTCTACCCAAAAACACCACTGCTGTCTACCTTCTTTTGTAGTTTCCTCTTTGCTTTCAGTCCATGTCTCTGGCTTTTCTTCTGCTTATTTTCTCTACTTTTCTTTATCCTGAGCAAATTTTAAAAACATTTAATTTGAGATTGATATATAAAACCACTGTTGTTCAAGAGTCCAGTGTTCTGCCATTCTGCCACAGGATTCTCTGTTTACTTGACTCCTATGCTAATAAAATAAATTTCTTCTGTGACTTTAAAAAAAAAAAAGACTAAAGGTTGAATTCCTCTGTAGAACAAAAGACTACAGCATGATATTTTCTGTAATTTATTTAATTAGCATCTTACTAATTTTTGTTTCAGTTGTCTGAACGCACTTCATCCATTTAATGATAATGCTGCTCCTTGACTTCCATGAATAGAAGGTAAACAAATTACCTGAAGGTCTCTGGTGTTGTTGTAAATGTCTGTTTTGTTCCCAGAACCCAGATCTTTCTTTCAATTAAATAACATTCAAG
Organism: Geospiza fortis; assembly: GCF_000277835.1. Classification (NCBI taxonomy): domain Eukaryota; kingdom Metazoa; phylum Chordata; class Aves; order Passeriformes; family Thraupidae; genus Geospiza; species Geospiza fortis. The sequence continues at coordinate 1,286,354 of NW_005054477.1, read as the reverse complement.
GTTTTTAGTTTTATATAAGATTGACAAAAGTTAACACAAATTACTGCAGTGATAACAACTTTGACTTTTTCTTTTATCAATTAGTATTAGGGGCTTCCAGAAACCAAAGAATAATTTAGAGGAGTGAAAAGTATTGTTCCTTTCAACAATAACTCATTTTATAAGCTCATACTAGACACACACACACAAAAAAAGTATAAATGTAATTGCTGTGCACATTAAGGGAACATGCCATTTCTCCTTTCTATTCCCTAAAATAAAGAGAAACATCCAAATGACAATATTAGCTCATTTTCTCCATATCCACTCTGTAAAGTTATTCAGAGCAATCTGAAAAATACAAATGGTGTAGGACAGAAATATAGTCCTCAGGCTGGATAAAATCCATTTGAGTGTTGTCAGAGCCAGCAGAATAGTAAAAAACAACCAAAGGCCCCCTCCAAAAGAGAGGAGAAAAAGAAAGAAATACATAAAGAGGAACAATGAGGGGAAATAATGGCTAGAAATACTTGCTGTGATCTGGTTTTGAACATGGAGATCAATCCTACCTCGCCTCCCTCCAAACAAGGATTGGCATGATGCTCCTTAGCCTAATCTGGGGAAACCTACAGGTTTCCACAGCACAGCACAGGGAGATAGCAGGGACAGCCTGGCTAGCTGGGAGGGAGAAAGGCAAAAACATCAAAATGTCAACTAATTTACAACTCATTTGCTACTTACTAAGCCTGTCCTTTACCCACCGGTTTTTGGGGTTTTTTGCTTTTTTTTTTCTTTTTCACTAAAATACCACCTTCATCTGAGGACACCAACAATAAGCATGGATACTTGTTTCAGCTTCCAGAACATGGCCTCAAGAGCAAGTCCCCATGGTCTGACGTGCACATCAATTAGTGTATGGCTGTGCAGCCTTCTCTGATTCCCTGCATCCCTGCCATAGCTAGATTGCTCATTTAAAGAGACTAATTTGCTATTAGCTGCATTCCTATAAAGCAGGCAGATCCAGACAAAATTCTCCTTTTTTCTTTTTTTTTTGTTTTGTTTTGTTCAGTACAAAGCAGTTGTTACTGGGTTTGCCCCATGGATGTTTTCATCCATTCCAGTTC
>NW_005054477.1:1282527-1285241 GCF_000277835.1 Geospiza fortis | reverse complement strand
TGCTGAACACTCCTTGTTTGTGTTGCTGTGTGCATTTGCTGCCTTTTCAGACCAGAACATCTGTGCAAGATACTTCCCTGCACCATCCACATTGTGGATTGCATGCTTCAGAAGGGACTGAAAACCAAAATCCTCATCAGGACGTAACCCTGCCTCTCAAATAGTAACACATGCCACAGGGAGCACCAGCAGATTACAATGCATCCAATGGTTCCATGCACTTAACTAACATGCAATTACAAATTGCAGCAAACCATTATTATTTTTGTAATGGGAACAAGCTCTCCTTGTTTTGTGACCACAGCTTCTTCCTGCAAAGTAACTTGGTCAGATTTCCAAGATTTTTGATTCTGAAAATTAACATCTGATGCTATGCACAAATGTAAGAAGAGTTTGGATGCCATCCCCCAAATGAAAAGGACACTCAAGGCCAAATTGTCTTGAGTGCTTTAAAAATCCCATTCTGTAACTTGCATATGTGACTGCTTCATATTGGTAAAAGGCTTTTGGCCCTTCTTTATAGCCTCTGCAGGTGAACTCTCTTCCATGAAAATCACTTCAAAAATGCATAGGGGATTGCCAAATAAAATCCTTATTACTTGATTTAATGTGATGTGTCCCTGCCCATGGCAGGAGGTTTTGAACTAGATAATCTTTAAGGTCTCCTCCAACCCAAACCATTCCATGACATATTGTATGATTTTGGCACCTTACAAAGAAGATATCTGAGCTACCTTTTGCAGTCTTCTAAATTCACCTCAAATGGTTAATGTCACATAAATGCATACCAAAAACCTCCCAAGAAGTCCAAAGATGTTGTCATAAAAGTGCCTTGACCCAGACCTACGCATTAGAACCACATTCAAGTTGAGCCAATAACAGATGAAAAATCTGTTGCAATTGGCACCATCTTTATCAGTTAATAGGGAAGAAAAAAGACAATGCTTCATTTGGTTCTGCCAGTGACAGAAATGATCTCTGATTGTCAGGACTTTATAGCTTTCATTCTCAATTAAAAGGGGAAAATATAATTCTGGAAAGCCTACTGAGCATAGGGAGGTTATACAGATCTAAATGATGCCCACTACCTATCAAGATGCAAATGAAAACTAATGCTGGGTTGGAGATGTTTGACAATTTGGATAATCCATCAAATACATGAAAGAATTTGTATTTATACTTGGACATATGAGCTTGCACTTTTCAAAGGGAGTAAGGGTTTGCAAGGGGTGCAAAAGGGTTGCGAATCACAGCTGGCATTAAAAAAAAAAAAAATCACAACGTAGATGAGCAAAAAGGAGCCAAGCTGTGAAGAAATTTAAAAGGATCATACATTTTCCTTTGCTGCAAAAGAGGAAATAGCACCAAAGGGACTGAAAGAAAGTGAAATGAGTCCTCCACTTCATTGTGGCAGAGCCTATTTTCCAACAGGCATAGAGGAAGCCTAGCTTAGACTCCTAGCTTAAGCTACACAACTTTCTCTTCTCTTAATGTAAGCAAGATGAATCATGCCACGTGCTTTTTAATAATTTTGTATTTAGCATTTTAGAGATAGCAAAACCATAGTGAGCTCAAGGATAGCTTATGGGCAGTGCTGTAAAAATGAACCTTTTGCTGGCATGACCTGTGTCAAGGATTTATACTTGCATGCTGCTCTAAAATGTATTGCAGAGGCAATAGATACATCACACTTGAACTGCACAACATGAAAATGGTTAAGCAGGAGCACAAGTACTGACACAAGTGCCATATCAGGATCCATTTTGAAAAATGTGAGAAATTGAAAAGTATCTGTAATCTTCCTGTCTGTCAGGTTATCTGAGTCCCCTGCCTTTAATATGCTGTGGGCTGCTGTGAAATGCTTCCAGGCAAAGCTGCTCATGGGGTTGAGAAAGCAGCTAGAAACAGTTTCTAAGCAGTTGCCAAGCCCTTGCCAATGGAATTTATTTCCTGATCACAAAAGTTTTCCAATGTCTTTTACTGTAGTGCTCTATTTTTATTGTGGCCATTACAACTGCAGATAAAAAAAACAGGTGGGGAAAATATCAGAGTCAGACTTTTATGTAGATGTTGTAATGATTCTCAATGCAGATTAAAAAAAAAAGTTTAATTTCAATACTACTTAATCTTTGCATTTCTATGTATATTGATTTTACTAGCATTTTCCCTCACATTAAGCATCTTAAAATTTAGCAAGATTACTGCCTTTTTTTTTTAATTTATAACATAGGAGACTTGCACAGATGCAGAAATCCCTCTAGTATAGGGTGATATATATAATTGCTCCATGCAAACACTCTGCTTGTAGGAAATAAATGAAAACTTGCTTCCATTAACATCTCTTATCTTCTCCTGCCTGACCCTTACTGAAATACATCAAAAATGTACTAGAAAACTTTCCTAGAGGCAATTTGAAAGGACAGGAGTTTACCCTGACATGGTGAAAGAGCTTCTAGTCATCCAGTTATTCACTACCACTCATCTAATTCTATACAATAGAATGGAGTTCTGTAGCTTTCAAGCTGACCGAAGTTATCAGTAAAGAAAATATCAGCAGCTTAATGTTTGTGTGAACATAGTAGGTATTAGAGAGCATAGAAACAAATGTAGAACATTCTTTTCTGAGCATTGAGGCCACTGCCAATGCATTGTTGAAGCAGTAGCAGCATATAAGGAGGAACAATGTCCAAGTCACTGCACGAGAGTAGCTCGAC
>NW_005054477.1:1276950-1282490 GCF_000277835.1 Geospiza fortis | reverse complement strand
GAACTGAAAACAGCTCACAGCTAAATAATAAATCAGAGCATGCAGTCAAGCATTCTGCAAAAGCACATCTTGTTCCCACATCTCTGCCCCCTTTCTGTCCTTCCTGGAAATTCCAATCCATGGCCAGTAGTTGACGCAGATGTAGTTACAGCTGAGACCACAACGAGGGTGTCTTAGCAAGCAGAAGTATTTCAATTAAACAGCTTAACCAAGAATTTTACCATTAATTCATTGAATTATGCACAGTGTTACAGAACACTGAGACCAAAAATAAACCCCCACTGACCAGGAAAAAACAAGCACAGTATTGTCTTGTGATGAAGCTAAGAGAAGCACATAATTGATGAGCTGTTTTATAGCAACTTTTGCAAGCCTCCAAAGCTCAAACCTGCTCTAAAGAATGTGAGTGTGTCACAGCACCAATCCTGGTAGAGTACAAGAAGCATTTGAATACTCTAAGGCATATGGTGTGACTTGGGGAATAGTCCTGTGCAGGGCTGGGAGCTGGACTCTATGATCCTCATTGGTCCCTTCCAACTCAGCTGATTCTGTGATTCTGCAATATATATAAAAATTCTGAACCACTTGTTCAGTTTAGATGCAGACAATCTGATAAGATTGTTCCATTCCATATAAACTCCTTTGATACCACTTTAGAAAGCCTGACTGCATCAAGGACATACATCACACCCACACTCTTCCCTTATCCTGAGGGTGAAATTTTACACTCATAGGGAAGGCAATTCTGAATAGGACCAATATTTAGATACAAAACATCCTCACCTGATTTCAAGATCACCGGGCTGAAAAATACTAAACCCTAAACACTAAGACCGAAGGGGTCTCCTACATGAAGTGATTTTGCAGAAGCTTAAATTTCTTAACAGTAGGTAAAAAAGGTGAATAAGCACAAAGTAATCTCAAGCAGGGAATACTCAAATTGTTTACATACATACATGTTCAGAAATACTGTGCCCATTTAACAGAAGATTTCAGTGAGAAACTAATAGAAGCTCAAAGTCTAGACTAAACCACAGATGGACTGAATAAACAGATGATGGGCTTTTTCTTTGCACCACATGAACATAATTGTATTTTGTACTTCCATTTCACTTATTATTATATTCACTATTACAACTTTTTTTTTTCAATTCCAAGTCATACTAAATTTGGATTCAAGGGAAAAAAATCATTAATACTATTGCATGCTTAACACAGTCCTTACTTTATTCTGAACAAAATCAGGAACACAGCCTGCAACCATAAGCTTTGCCTACAATACAGAAATAATTACCTGTGCAAATATCTATCTTATGTGAATCTATTGCAAATACAGAAAGCTCTTTTAGGAAATATTAGAACAGTACAACAACAGTTATAAGAAAAATGTGCTTCATTAAAAGGCTAAAAGCATGAAATCAAAAAGCTAAAGCACCTTGTAGTACCTACGCACCATTCTCCCAGCTACATGTTATAGTTATGCTACACCACAGTTTGTACTTCATAGCATTAATTTTTTTTCCTCATTTTCATCCTCTGTAGTCACCTCTTTACTATATTCTTAGCAGATGAAAAGGCTGGGTGTAGCAAGTGCTGGCTTTAGAAAATGAAAGCCTAAATATAAGATGCATTTTGAAAATGAAGAGTTGAGCTTGTAATGTACAGAGTACAGGGAAACTATACAAAAAAACCAGAAGATACAAAACATAATAACTGAGGGTAAAATGACACAATCTGGATTTCTACTGTGGGAGAAAAAAATAGCAATAAATTCTTAATGAAAACTCTCTCAGATTATAACCTTAAAATTGAATTTATTTTACTTTCATTATATGCACATATTTTTTACCTAATATTACATTACATTTGGATATGATGCCATTTTTTACATAGAATTGAAGCCCATGAAAGGTGTCACTAGATGAAATACTGTCCCTAGAATTGCAAAATGCCATTATCTAGCCCTTTGACTTCCATTGTCCTCCACTGGTTATGAAAGGAATACCCTTAAGATGTATGCAGGCTTTGGGGAGGGAAGCAGGGAGAGGAAGGATAATTGAGGGGCCAGAAGGGAAGGACAGCTCTGTTGACCCAGTGGGAAATCTGGCATGTCATCAATGCTGTGGAAGAGAAGAGGGATTGGAAATGCTGAGGAAATGCCTGGTGGGACCACATGGTTTACACACGTCAGTATATTCTATGTTGCTAAAGGCTGATTCTATTTGAAATTGACCTGAAAATACTCACCCCTAGGATTTCAACTCAATCTGCTTTTATCACCTTGGGAGCAGGTAAACATGCTCCTCCAGCATTTTCTGTTCATTCACATTAATTTTTTTAAAGACCTGGTAAAACAAAAATACATCCTGACAACTCCAGAGTACATGTAAATAGCACAAAAAACAGCAAGGGAGATTGCTCACTGCCTGCCCAGCAACGAGCGCGTTACTGCCGCCCACTCCCGCACCATCCGCCCAAACACATCCAGCAAAAACAAAATCACTGCTCGCTGCTCTGACTCAGGGAAGGCACTCGGGGAATAGCCTCTGAATTTAGCAGCAGAGCCTGTCTGGTTAGTGCTTTCCAGGGGACTGAGCAGCAGTGAGTCACTGCTGCTGTAACACAAACCAACTTGGAGACGGCATAACGAGCCAAGGAGCAGGAACGCGGCCATTGCCAGCGTGCAAGCAACAACTGAAGCTGAAGGATTATGTAAGGGCTTTCTCCACAAGAGGGCAAGACCTAAAGGATCTTCTTGACCTTTTCAGTTTTGGCAAGCATGCCCTGCTAGCTTCTTGGCGGGGAAAAAATCCCCTTCACAATCAAGTGCAACCTGCTGACTTCTGCAACAGGTTGCACCATAAAAATAAAGAAATACCCTTGAAACATAGCCACTGATCAATTTCGGTTTTGTTAACTGAATATTAAGAAAGATATATACTTTTTCCCTAGAAATGTCAGAGCTGGATGTAATTAAGACATTAATGGAAGAATCTAGAGGGGAACACCATTGTCATCCTCACTGGACCTGCCAAACTCCAGGACTGAACCCAGATGGCCTCACTCTTCTTCACACTGCTCTTGTAAGCCCACCACTGCAAAGAAACAGTTTCCCTGTACTAATTTAAAAAAAGGATGCAAACCAAGAACTTCCTATCTTTGTTCTGAAGATAATTTCAGAATTCAAGGAATGAGGAGTGGGCATTATGAACCCAGGCCGAAGGAAAAGTATAAATTCTGTTGCTCTTTTTTGTTCTGATATTTGAAGGGGAAAAAAAATCTAATTACTTCATCACTTATTTTAACGCCAAATGAAAAGGAGCAATACATGAACAAGTAGACTTTTCCATAATTATACCTGTCATATTTTCATAGAACAAAATTTATTGCCTAGGGGCAGTTTTAATTACAATCAAGTGGAGGGTGATTGAAGTTTTAATAAGAAAAAGTGAACTGAAAATAAATTAAATCCCCAAACACTTCTATTAAAAAGGAGTATTTGTTTCAGGGTAAATTGAACCTAAGGATTGGCCGAACTTCTCTTGTTATTAGGAAAGGCAGGCTTGAAATAGGTTAATGATGTCACTGTTAACTAAACATAGGCAAGGTGATAAAACCTCTGACAACGTATTTCTTTCAGATTTGAAGGAAATAGACTCAAAAAGGAAAAGGAAAAGGGGCAAACAAACCAACCAAAACACCCAAAACCCCACTAGAAATTTAAACTGCTTTTTTATGCAAGACACAGACCATAATAGAGCTATTAAACAAAATTACAAAAATTTGTATTTTCTCTTACCTAAACTACATATCACCACACTTTTTAGTTATATTTCGTAATCACCTAACAGCAGCGGCTTTTAAATAATTTCTGTTTGTGATACTAGTTTCAAATCAATATTGATTTTTAAGCAATTAAAAAAATTAATATTGAATAAAAGTTAATTTATTTGACAGTCACAATCTAATGCAAAGCTTTGAAACATACTTGGGTATTCATCCCCCCCCTCTTGAGAACTTGTGCTTTACACCTTCTACTGACAGGGGTTTTGTTTGACAAAGATCACATCCATCAACTCCATATAAGACATGGATTGGCGTTGTGTTTGCAAAATATTAGCAGAATTTTGTAAATACAATGTGAAAGACATAAAAGACATAATTTATAAAGGGAAATAATAAAATAATATTTTTTAAAAAAAATAGAAAAATAGAAATTCAGACACCAGAACAAGACTAAGGAGAAGGTAACCTAAAAAAAACATTACTTAGGGAAAACCTAACATCAAAGGTGGAAAGAAGCTGAACAGAGGCTTCCCTAGGTTAATTGTATGCCTGACTTTTGGGCATTAGCAGAAGTGCAAGAGCAGTTCCTCATGCTCCAAATACCCATCTGCAGTGCCTAACACTGAGATGCTCTGTCTCACACACCTCCTGACCCACTGCCATGCTTCTTTGAAGCATCCTGCAATAGAAAGATGGTGATGATGTTTGAAACAATACGAGACCAATGGGAAAATATTTTACTCTCATAACTGAGGGCTGTAAAAACTAAGATCCAAGCTGTTCTGTGCTACCCTGCCTCCTAGTCCTGTGAACCCTCCATTCCTCACACGGGTCAGCACTGGGAGGATGAAGGAATAACCAAGGACAAGCAGGGCATTTTCATTCCATCTAGCTTGTAATTAAGTCATCAGAGAAGTCTTTTAGGAGGACAAATATAAACTTAGGCTGAAGATAAATTTCATCTCAGATCCCTGATTCCTTAAACAGCCATTTAATTTATAGAATCTGCTTTCAAACTTATAAAAAAGCAAAACTACCAAAAAAACCTCTGACCAAAATAACAAACAAACAAAAAAAAAAAGGAAAACACACACAAGATCTCTGCAGCTACTAATCCTAAGCAGCAGATTTCAGTCTCTGATCCTAAAGAAATTGAAGTGTCATCTTGCAACACTGACCCAAATGCAATGCTCCAGACAGAGGATTTCAGTTTCATCCATGTAAGACATCTTGTGCTTAGCACATATATATCTGTCCTTCAGCTGTGCTCCTCATATGTCCAAATGCCAAAGGTGGAATGTGGATCTAAGTGACTCCACAAAGACAGTCAGCTGTGTTAAAATCAAACATACATGGGAGACTTTTCAGCTTTTGGAGCTCATGCAAAGAGTCTCCTATCCCACTGTGCTGTAGGAAGAGACAAGTGAACACATTTATAGAGAGTCCACTGAGGATCCCTTCCACCTCCATGCAAATTCATAAATCAAATCCCAATATATAAATCTGATCCCTTTAGGAGTTGAAGAACATCTATTTGTATCTGCTAAGCAACTTCATAAAAGGGGGTAAAAAATATTCCTGGGTAGCCCTTGGACTTTGAAGAAACCTTCATCACATCTTCATCACATTGACACATGATAAAACGTGTCATCACGTTGTTTCTTGAAGCTTCCCCATCAAAGGGAATCTTTTAATCCAACAAAAGGATTAACATAAAACACACATGAAGTACCTCAGCTTTTACTGATTAATAA
>NW_005054477.1:1198473-1276704 GCF_000277835.1 Geospiza fortis | reverse complement strand
TCCTCTTAACTAACTCTGCAGCAAGCTGTGTCCAAGGATTGGAAACAGCTGATCTGATCCCTTTAAAGCTCACTAAGAAGATCCCCAGATTTACCTGCACTGGTTCCTGAGGGGTCCAATTAACTGTGCTCCCAAAATACTGGCACACAACGTGTGCTACCAAAATGCTTGAAGAAAAACTCAAATATTCCAGGAAATGTGTTACACTACTGAGCATACTGTTATCCAGACCAACAGTGCATTTAAGGATACTGCAGCTATAGAATAAACATTATGGCCATGCTGTAGATAGGTACCATCACACTCGGAAAACACTAGCATTTACAGAAAGGAAAAAAAATATATATTGGGAAGCCTGTTTGAAAGAACATGCTGTTTAACTACTCATTCTTGAATGCCAGTTTATTAAATTATATGACCAGAAGCCAACCCAAAAGTGGGGATTTATCTTTTGCTTGTGCAAAGGACAGATTCTGATGCTCATTATGCAATTCAATAGTTTTTTTTATTGCAGCAAGAGTTCTACTGAAGTTGAAAGTCTGATGCTTTTACATACTTCATCAGTCAAAACTGGCATTTCTAAATTCAATCTTACTCTGGTACCACAGTAACAATTATTGCACTCAGCTCAGTCTCACTAAAAACTTGACCAAAAAAAGGTGGGAAAAACATCTGAGTATTTTATCATGACATGTACATAAACAATTAGGAAGGGATACATTTTAAATAATATAGCTTTAGTTTTGTATTTGTGCTTTAATTCTGCTCTCTGAAGTGAAAACTGAACTGAATTACAATTCAAATGGTTTGACAAGTTACTAAAACTCTCTAACCCAAGAATGTAGATATTTTGTAGCATATTTAAAAAACACTGACTCAGACACAGGTACCCTGGAAAGTATTTTAAGTTGAATGGGGTGAACAATTCAGCATGAGTTAGTGTGATGTTACAGCAACACAATCTAATCTGAACTTTTAATACGGAAAGACAAGAAAAGGTTACAAGAGAGTTCCACTGAGACAAATACTGGAATCATGCACACAGGCAGGTACCAATGCCCTTAAAGCAAAGATTCTGAAAGAGAACAGAAGTTGGAGTCACAGATTCAGCCCAGTCTTGGGGGAAGAAACAAGCCTCACAAAGAGGCAGAATGCAGGCTTGGGGTTGTGTACAACACACAACTATTGTACCACAGTTTGTGTATAATGCGTGTGTGAGTTTCTATCTCTGAAAAAAATATTTGTACTTCATTCTTCTCCATAATGTTTAACAGAGCTTTCAGCAAGTAAGAGAATTTTCACTTCACAGAGGATTTAAAAACTTTCAAATTTGATTTTAATGTGGTTGAAAATGTAAATGTAGTGACTGAAGAAAAAATAAGGAGTCTTGAGAGGGTTGACTAGTGAGCACAACAGTATGGAAGCCAACACTTGCAAATTAAACTACTTCTATGCAATATAATATTTTGAAAAATGTGTTTTACTATGGAAAATTGTTCTGTAAAATTTTCAAGTACTCACAGAGAAAAACCATCAGTGTGGTTTTTGGGCATGATCTGAATGGAAGGCATCAGAGCAAGAAATAAGGAAGAAAACACATCTTTTCACCTATCAGCCAGAAGGTCATACAAGGAAAACAAAAATAACTTCAGGAGAAGAAGCTGCCTGAGGGTAAGAAGGCTAGCAAAACCCTGGAGACAAAAACTGAACTAATACAAGAAAAAGAATGTTTGGGTTACATTGTTTTATTTTCAATATTGACCCTCCAAAGCTGAAAAAGAAACTTTAAAACCAAAAGAAACCAAGACTTGTTTGCGCAGTGTTTCACCTTTCACAGTCAAACCCCCAGCTTAGGGTGATGCTGGCATTAATGGGGCCATGCACCTGCAGAACATCTTTCCCAAATGAAATTTCAGTATCCATAAACCTAGACAAAGAAACATGCTTGTAAAAAACTTATGAAGAAACTCTCACAGGGAGTAAAAAAAAAAATCTACAACAAAACTTCCTCAAAATTAACTATTGGCCATTTAATTCGTAAGTGAATTTGTGCAAGTGAATAAATAAAAGGATCTAAATGGGAAAGATCTGCTAAACCTATCAGTGCCCCATATTTTTCTCCATATGAAATGTGAATGCAACAAAACTATGCAAACAGTGACAATTTACTGTGTAAGGAGAAAGAAATGTCACATTGTGAAGCTGGTCATCAAATAACATTATTTGCCACAAGCACTTTTTAGCTTTCTTTGTCTCAGTCATAGTAAAAGCTCCAAATGCAATGCTCTGTGCTGCAGGATGGAGATTCAGCAGGTGTCTCTCTAAGCTTGCAGACTTGATGCCATTGCAGCACTATGTAGAGTTCAGGGCCACAGAAATCAAAATTATGACTGTGGCTATCTATGAGGGCATGGGAAGGTGAGGGGATGACCGCCCTCTTTATCTGTCAACAAGAATACAAGATTTGCAGAAGGCAGATCAAGTCAACCGTGAAAAGAAAAGCATGTAAACAGGCAACATTTATAAGAATTTTCACTGCAAGCCCTCTGATTTATTTTTGCAGACTTTTATGATGCCTTGCAAGGTATGTGAGTTATGTGAATCTATCCTCTGAGGCATAATGCTGCATCCACACAACCTGGATTTTGGTTAAAAAAAATAAGACTCAAGGCAAGACAAGCAAAAACCAATTCAAACATCTGACATGTGGACAAGTTGACAAATGTTTGACTTCACAAGTGTTGCCTCTCACTAGCTGTCATTCCAAACCACATTTGCTTCGGCAACTACAGCTGACTTTCAAAATAGACTACATTTACATCTGGAGATTTAAACAATGTTCATACAGGCTAATAGATTCAGTACTGGGGTCTGAAAGAGCACATGTAAAACTTTTTCTGCTATTGTGCAAAATTCCAGTGCTATTTCAAAAATAGCAAAGCATTGGTCTTAAACTCACCTGCAAAGTTCCAGCTATATCTGAAAAAGCTATTTAGACCAACTCTAGCCTTGAACCAAAATCTAAATCTAATTGTGAAAAATGCCAATCACTTGTTTTTAAATTTTTAAAAGTTTAATAGTAATAAAATGGTTATAAAAATAGTAATACAATTAGAGTAATAAAATTTTGGACAATTTGAATCAGGACAATATGAGACAATAGAGACAAAGAGTTACGGACATCCAGGTACCTTTTTCTGGGCAGCACAAGCCCGAAACAGGACCCATGTTAACAAAGGATTAATCCTTAAAAACAATAACCTGTTGCAAATTCAAACACCTCATACATGATGCATAAATTCCATTCAAACACAGGATTCTGTCTGGTCAGTGTCAACTTCTTCCTCTGAATCCTAACAGCGCCTTTGGGGAGGGAAGAAGTTCGTTTCTTTTGATAAGAGGGCAATAAATTCTTTTTCTCGGAAAGATTCAGGTGTCCTGTGGCTGCTATTTCGCTGCGAGTCCTTTCTTTAAAAAAAGTATCCTATATAGCATAGTTTCTATTTTAACATTTTTTTTTATAACTCAAAACTATATTTAACACACTACTTAAGAGAATTAATACAGTATTACTTTCTAATACAACACATATAATATTCATTTTAATATTTGCGAAAAGCCAATAATAAAATATGAATTTTTCACGCTAGTGCTGTAACAGGAGATGACAATGTCTATTTTAAATACCCACAGGAAGCATCCAGAAATAAAATTTAAAATTTTTCCCCTCAGTGAGCTACTTATATGTAGACAATTGATGGAGATATAAAAAGTAAACATGTGAATAGACCTGAAGTCCTAACACTGTAAAATTCTACCAAATATATAACAGAAAAAAGTTCAAGAACGAAGATGTATTGCCATGTAAAAACATATGGCATGCATGCATGTTCTTACAGTCCTTAGAGAAAAGTGCATTTTAGTTGTATTTTTCCAAAGTGTAAGCATTTTTCTGGGAGGACCACTGCAATTAAAGCTATTTGCTTTATGATGCTGGCACATAGTTTGTGTAATTTTATCCTATAGCTAAAGAGCAACAGCTCAAAATTAAAAGTTCATAAAATATTTTGAAATATTAAAGAAACAAGCACAGCCAAACAGTTTCAAGGGGAAAATTAAAATGTTAGCATGAAAATTAACATAAAACCTCTGTGCACGACATAAAAACATGCACAGACAAAACTTTGTTCATTTTTTGAACTGATAATTTACTACAGTTAATTTGTTCTTTTGCATCTTTGCAGACTTCCTCTTCTTAGAAATCATACCTGAAATTATTTTGGCAAATAATAGCACACACAGTCCACTGCCAGCTTCCTTATGATGTTCAGCATTTCACAGAACTAACAAAAAAATACTAAGAAAATGTGGAAAACTGGTTTTTTGCTAGGAGACTAAGCACAGTTCAAGATATTTTCCTCCTCTGAATTTCTCCAACTTGAGCCCTTTGCAATAAAATTGTCTAACATTGCCTGTAACTGGCAGAGTCAAAGGAAGAGAAACATCTGAAAATCAAAAATTGAATAGCAGCATATCTACCAAGACACAGGTGATGCTTCTTTTTGTACTAATACCAGTTTTCAAATCAATTCTCAACAAGGCTTACATTCTTAAAATCATCTAGGAGAGAGAGGAAGGCAAAGACATTTCATCATGATCAACCTCTGATATGACCACAACTCAAGGGTAAAACTCTCTCTATGGATTCTATGGGATATCACACACATGAGTAACAACCAACAGGAAACATCAGAATCCTCCATCAACTCAAGACCTAGTCCATCAGTGTCTCCTCATAACAAAATCACAGTATTTACTGTGTCACTGTTTGCAACGCAATGAAGGAAGTCAGAAGCACAAATTGCCACCAACTTTAGGAAAATCCAAACCACACCACTGAGAATGACCTTATTTTCAGGCAAGGACTTCAGCCCTCACAGGCTGAGAATAAAAGCAAATGGTTTTACCATTTGGAATGGAAGGGATACTGGAATTTAGTTAGGAAGCAATTTCAACACATCTGTTAAAGTGTGCCTATATCCAGTATCTGTACTCACAGATATTTTCAGTTTAGAGACCTGGTCCAAGGCATCACAGAGTGATCAGCTCTAAACTTTAGATTAGCTTACAGGAATGGTAGACTCAGCTGTGAGATGTGACTATTTAGGCCTTTTGGAATTCTTAGTGGAGCTCAGGAGACTGAGATGTCACAGAGCCCAAAAGCAAGAGATGATGTCCAGTCAAAGTTCTGCTAAATGAGTGGAGAACTCAAATTTATCTACACAGTATTTTTAAAGAATGGAAAGCTATCTTGTTACTACAGGCAATTTAAGATTAGCAGACCAGAAGGTGAGTGTCCCAGCGTGGTTTTGAGAATGTTATGTTGGTTTTATATATCAAAACAAAACTAAAGGTAGAGTGAGGATACCTTTCAAAAAACAGTACTATCAAGCACACCTACAAAATTTATTTTACTTTTATAGGTCTTTCAGGACGCACAAAAATTCCCAACCCTATTTAAAGTGCACAGGATCTCTGCCTGGGAACCTCAAAATATGTTGTAACACATTTAAGCTTCCCAGTTTTATTGTGAGACAGTGAAGCCTTATTTCAGGCAGGCAGGGAAATACTGAGAGATTTGGACACACTTGCACAGCTGTGTTGAAATTGCATCTAAACCAGCAGATAAACATTCTGAGCTCCTCATTCAGAGACACAGTTGTGCACCTTGGACATTTCCCAACAGCACATAGAGGGAACCTGTCTCCTAGCACACAATCTGTGCCTCAGTTTCCATGGAAACCCAGCTTCCTCAGTTTTCTTAAGAAATCAAGACAAGGAGGCTAGAGTGAAGATATTATGCCTCTGGTTGAGATGTCTGAAGAAATCTAGGCAATAAGGTGCAAATGTGCATGTAACTCATCTTTATCTGCACACAGCTCAGGGAGCCAAGGGTGCTGACTGGAGCCTTCCCTTGAGCCACCTTAACATAAGTTAGTTAAAAGCAGACACAAATGACCCCAAAGCAAAACAAATAAATCACAGGCAGGAATTTGGCAGTGAAAATATGACTGTCTCTCATTCTCCAGTGAAATGCATTTTAGTGGAGCTTAAGTGTTTGCTTTACACTAATGGTTATGCTGTTGCCTTACAGTGTGGGCAGTAATGGAAGAAAAATGCACTAATAAATGCACTGTGAGTGTACAACATAGCATTGAAAATAATATCCTGACATTGAATCTTTCCAGAAGGCGGTATTCTATTGTGGAAAAGACTTGCAGGGGAATATGCATAAATTGTACTTTTGGATAGAAGGATAATTAATATTAATTTCAAACTATTGCACAAACAGTAAAACATTAAATGATTTTCTAATGCAGAAAGGGATCTTAGCTAAGCAAGAAATAGGATGTTTTGATCCTTTTCCCTAAAAGGATCAAAACATCCTATTTCTAGGCTTGAAAAGACTGTTACTAGGTATCTGTTATTCTTAATTTTCTTTCTTTAATTTCCTTCTACCTAAAAGGTACAAATTGCTCACTGTTTTCAATTCAAACATCTGAGCAAAAAGGAGAAGTGGTAAACCTGCATATTTGCCTGTTGTAGAAGATTCAGGATGCTCCCCAAAATGTACTGATCCTGGCAGAGGAAGGCCAAGAGCTGCACAGCTACCAAATTCATACTGCACAGGAGTGAAGCTGCTGCTTAAATTGGTCTGTAGCACTGGACCAAATATTATTTTTTATACATGGAATACATTATGTAAACAAATTTTTTTAATGCAACATTGAATATGTTATATAAACAAAATTTTAAAATATACTTCATTCCCCTCATGATGCAATGCATAAACTGTAAACAAAACCACAGAAGTATTTAAAATATACCTTTCTAATTTTAAAGTATGACCAGAAAAAAAGATCTTTGCAAATCTTAAGATTACTACAGTACTTTACATTAGTAATAAAGTATTAGTAATCCATCTTTTATATTAATAACTTTAAAAGGGTTTAATTTTGTATAGTCAATGAAGAAATATTTGTAACTCCTCAAATCATGCTTTATAAATATAGTACAATGTCAGGTACTCTATTTAGTATTTCTAATGATACTCATCAAATAAGTATTAGTATCTTCCAAATTTTCCAATTGAATGAAAAGATTCTGATCCATTAGTATGATCTACATAACTCCAGAAATCTATTGCACTCATGAATGAGGTAGGAATGCTAAAACTAAAGCTAAGTCCAGCAAAAATTAACAATTTGGGTTCCAGACAGCCCAGTGAGCTAGGCATAATATTTGTTGGTATCCCTGGAAAGGCTTTGTGAGTTTTACCAACAGTTATTGCAGGGTACACTTTCAGTAAAACCTCCACCCATATGCCAGTTCACACCTGAGGATGCAGGCTGTAATGCAGCACAGCTCATCTGTACCCACCATTTACTGAGGTACACAGAGACAGAATATTAACTTCTCCATAGTATCATGAAATTGCAGAATTACACAATATCTTAAGTTTGAAGGGACCCATAGGAATCATCAAGCCCAACTCCTTGCTCCTTGCAGGACTATTTGTATATGGGAATCCATTATATTGAAATAGGGGGGTTCAGTAGGGTTAGGCCAGAAAAACACACAAGAGTAACAGCAGAAGGCTAAAAAAGAAATGTTCACTATTTCAGCAACAGGCTCCACTGCAAGACACTTTACTAGGAGGCTGTTGCCTGTCTCCCTCCTTACTACACATACTACTCTCTTTGTCCACTTCATTTTGCTAGAAAATTTTCCATTTTCTTTTCATTCTAACGTTTTCTTCTACGCATTACATTTCCTAGTAAGAGTAACCTAGGAAAGCCCTGTGAGTTCAGATCAAGGCTTCCTCCTTTCTCCTTCCTCAGCTAGGTACCTATTTCAACCACCAGTTTTAAGCTTCTGTCAAACAGAAACTCATACCCATTTACCTGGTAATTTTACTGTCATTGCTAGAGATTTTTCTAGCCCATAGTTAAATGAAAACACAAATAATTCAGAATGCAAGAGATATTTCTCATTTAAAGGTGATCTTATGGCTCAAGGGAAGGCAACTTATTATTAGAAAACTCATCATTGATATTTGTTTATTATATGCTTGCCCAAAGGTTGTTTGTGTCTCGTGCTTAGAGGAAACCACGACATCCCTGAGGTATGATAGTCTCTGAACAATAACACTGTTGATGTAATTCACTGGCACCTTCCTCATGGCATCACTGGAGGATGCCTGATGCCCTTGCATCATAGTCTTTTCAGGATTCAGGTCTTAATTAACACTTTGACTCATATTAGCCCCAATGGTAAAACCCTCTGTGCAGTCATTATAACAGTTCCATTTGACTCCACTCCTGATTTCAGAGAAAATGTGAGCCATCAGACTTAAGAAGACTGAAACTTCGAGTAAATAATTCAGCCTCATTACATAAAGTTTACAAACTGACAGCATAAAGATAGTCCTTGTAAAAAGCAGAAAGAGAAATATATATGGAAGGTGAAGAAATCATCTTAGTAGAAATCAATAGATCGGGTGCAGGAGATAATAAGTATCTCCTGTGTATAAAAAATTTTACAGAAAGTACATTAAAACAGTACAGGAAGCTTTATAATCAGAAGTCATTGAAAGTATCTGGGATAATTGCAAGTAGAAAAGTCAGTATAAATATCTGAGCTGTTAGGAGCTACTGGACCAAAGGACTATCCTTCTCCTAATTTAGTCTTCTTTTACCTCAGGAAACTGAATCATACTGCCCTTTTCAAAATGTGGCCATGTGCTTGCCTAAAGTGAGGTAGCACCTTTCTTCCACATTCACAGAAAAAACTCTTCTGGAATATTTCTTTAAGGAAGCATGAGATACCTATTTAATTATCTTAAAATTTTAAGATCAAACTACCACAAATCCACATAAAAAACCCTACATTAATCTTGTGTCTTGAGAAAATATAAGCTTTTGCTGTGATAACTTAAAAACATCAAACTTATATGGGTTGAAGAGAATATGGTGGGGAAAATTTTGTATTCACAAAGGTCTGCAAATGACTTACAGTATTTTGTAACAGTAATACAAAGTCCACAGAATGCCACATAAACACATGTCCACTGAAGAAAAAGAGAAAAACAAGAAAAATATTGGACCTATTTTCAAGTAATTTGAAGGAATTAGAGAAGCTTTGGCCCAGATAACACTGATGCACATTGTGTATTAGGTAAACAAGGGGAACTGGAAGAATGAAATCCTGCTGAGCACCAAAGGCAGGACAATGGGTACCTCTTGTGGCACCTATGCACAGACAACAGACTGTGCACAACTTCATTGCCAACAAGAAAGAGAGTCCTCAGGGCAGCAGCAGTTTCACTCACACTGATTCTTCAGCTGCATGAAACTGTACTCATAAAAGGACTCTTTGGGTGGGACTCATCTCCCCCAGCTTCACACACTTACAATACAGACATTTAGGTTTCAGGCTTCTCCAGCTGAGAAAGATAGAAGTTCTTCTCAGCTATAGTTCATCCCATTTTCAAGTCTTAGTCAGAAAATGTCAGGTCAGTCCTGGAGTGGAGGAGTCTCCGCGTTATTCCACTGAACAAAAAAATGAGCTTAGGACAACCAGCTGAGTAGACATCTACAGTTAGGTGAATTAATCTTACTTTCTCCTCTCTTTCACTTTAAATGATACATTCAAATTCATTTGCAAGCCTATTTGAATATGTAATTGCCCAAGGAAATCCAGACTGCTTTTTCATCCTTTGAACCTATTTCTAATAGTTCTACTCTGAACAAAATATGTTTATTAATTCATCCAGATCCCTCCATGTGTTTGGTCAGTAGGAACCATATAAAGCAATTACCCAGGTCTGGTGTCTTACAGGATAGAAGAGGAAGGGACTGCTGGCAAAAGCACTTTAAAGAAACAGATACTTTTTATTTAAAGCATAAAGAATTGTGAGGTCACAATGAAGCATAGCCTTCACACAAATTATGATTGAAATACAGGTTAAATTAGCAAATTAGGAAAAAAAAAAAGCCCTGTTTCTTGTTTCCCCAAGCTCATTCCTGACTATAAAGTACAGTGTCATAAACATTCATGTGCGTCACCTAGAGGAATATTTTCCAATCTATTTATAACTTAATTTCTTCCTTGGCCATGGTTCCTATCTGTCGGTCAATATTATAAACATCTGCCCTATGCCAACAAACAAGTTCATTTTTACCATGAAGTCAGGAGCCATCTTTCTACATGTCATGTCTTATTCACATCACACTGACACTGCCTCTAAGTGTATAGGCAGTAAAAATAATCACGAAAGCATGTTTCAATAGTAAATAAAGACTTTTTAAAAATACTAAATAGAAAACTTGAACCATGAGTACTCACCACCAAGGCTTTAGATCTGTTACTTAGAAGTTTTTCAATGTCTCTGGCTGCAATTTCCACTAGCTGACGAGGGTTGTTTGCTTCTACAGTATACATTGCTGCATTTTTCAAATAAATCTGCAAAAGAAAAAGATGCAAATAAATCAAAATGGCAGTACACATTCAAAATAAGCCAAATGACTTGACAGAAGAGGCATCAAGATGTCATCTGTTCTTACTGGAGCATCATAATGACTACTGCTAGGAAAATCCAACTGGGCCCTGGTAAAGAAGTAGTTCACCTTTTTGTCTAAGAGGTAGAAGCTGACACTAAAAATCATTTAATAAATCTTCAAAATTGACTAGTTTTAGTGACAAACTAACCAGCTGCAAAATGCTCAAGGAATCTAATTCCCATGGTGTGCCAAGAGAGCAGTAAAATGGTGATCCTTTAAAATGACTGAATTACAAATAAAATAGTTATTGCTGAATTGCATTCTTCCTTGAAAGATGAAATACAAGCATACCAGTTGTATTAATTCATTTAAGTTATGCTTAATCAGTTTAGTCCCTTATCTATTTATTCATATGATAATATTAGTATTCACAAGGAAAGAGAAGGAGGAACAAGTAACAGGAAAAGAGGGAAAAGCAGAAATACATAAGGGGAAATGGGGAAAAAAGATGAGGGGAAGAGGGGAAATACAAATTGTGAATAAAGGTTATCTCTGAGGAGCCATTAACTGTTTCCAAAGCAGAACATGTATATGAAGGAGATAATTTTATTTGTTAATCAAAGACACTACAGTGAAAAGCATGTAACCATAAGAAAGAAGGAAGAAAAAAGATACAAAAAGTGCATTTGCCTATCTCTGAACTGAATAAAGAAAAAACTACCAAATTTGGAGTGGAAAAAAAGGAAAAAAAAAGGTGGATACGTTATAGCTTGATGGGCAAACAGGGAAAACTAATTTATGCAGCCAACAGATGGCCTGAGTTTACTCAAGCACTTTGCCTCTGTAGCACTGCCTGGTGGGGGCTGTGCTGTCTCCTGGGGAGTCATTCCAGGCTCAGGCAGGAACGGGTCCAGCACTAATGCACTGGCTGCCATCCAGCACGAGAGCCAAAAAACTGCTGAGCAGACTGAGCCTGCCAGCCCCGCCAGCTCTCTGGGGTTAAACCTTCGGAGACCTTAAAGAAACTCTCCACATTACACCTCTGGCGCTTGTAGCTGATAAGTACCACAAAAACTTTCCTGACAAGTGCAGTTATAGATGCAAATTGTTATCAGGCAGGTCCCATAAGCTGCCGCAGCTTTTCAGCACTTACGAATTTTACGAAATTTATGTTGGGTCTTGGTTTGTTGTTTATTTTCCTTCAGCAGTCGTTCCTTTCCACCAGTAACTGAGCAATTGGAATAAGCTTTATTCTTCATATAGTAATGATTATTTAAAAAAAAAATCAGTGCAGCATGAGCAGAAAACTACTACAACAGATGACAGATCCTAATCAACTCAGATTGTAGTCTGGATACTTTTGAGGTGCTCGATTTTCAAAACAACCACACAAAAAATTTATCTCTGGACAAACCTAAAAATCTCTTTTTGAGGGGTTTCTGGGTTTTTTTGGGCTATTTTTATTTTTGGGGTTGGGTGGAGGGTTGGTGGGGGGATTTTTTAGGACATATCTTAACAGTAGGACTGGCCTATAAGCCAATTATTAATCAAACAAATTTGGAAATAAAGACATTTTATTCTACAATTGATCACTTCAGAATTTCATTCCTTTTTCTCTGAAACACGTTAAATTTGCAGTCAGCAAACTATTTTGGAGGTAAATTGACTATTGTGACCAGTCCTACAGACAAGGCAAGAGTAAAAATCAGTGCTATAGATCCAGATGGTTTGAATCAAGACAGGAAATTTCAGAGGAACATCTAAATTGAAATGACCATCAAATCTTTTAAAACTTTCAGGTTTTCACATTGTCAACAAATATTCACCCTGGTCACACAAAGAACAGACACTGCAATATACCAGGTGTTGATGTCTTGGTCTTTGAAGATAAATGAATGGCAAATTCTTTAAACTTCATTTGTGACTGCATGTAGTATACCTTAATCAAAAGTTACTAAATTTCCAGAAAAATGGAAACAAGACTTTGTAAATGGTGTAAAAAATATAAAATAACTTTCACAGAAGTTTTAAAATAATAATTTTTAAAATAATTTTAAAAGGTTCATATATTTCACTTGTGAAAATGTTTGTTTGGTTTCTTTTGTTCAGTTATTTCTGGTCTCTTTTTTTCCAGATTTTTTTTTTTGCACAATTGCTCTTTATTTCTTACTCAATGGTGAAAGCAATAAAAAAAATTTAGTATAAACCCTTTCTATTTGGGGTTACAATTAAGCAAAAAAATCTAAAATTTGGAGAAAGAATTGCAAAAATGCCATTTCGTAGTAATTAATCTTTTACTCAACATAACAAACACTAAGCAAGCCACAAAAAAAGAAAATTCACATAGAGGCAGAGTGAACTATGCGCTCAGTTAATGCAGATTTGAAGCAGATGGATGACAGGGATGACCTGGAGATTGCACTGACCAGATATATAATGGCAAGTACTGTTTTGCTCATTCCCTGATATTTTTAAGCCCTTAGTGAAATTTGGTTTCTAACAGGCTGTGATTGAACAGCCTCAGTAGAAGTTAAGGGGGATGTCATTCTGCATTCACACAACCACCAAAAGTAAAGACAATATCTTATTTGACTTAATCACAGAATCACAGAATGGCCTGAGTTGGAAGGGACAATAATGATCATCTGGTATCAACCTCACAGCCATGGGAAGGGGCACCTTGCACTAGACCAGATTGCTCAGAGCCCCATCCAAGCTTTTCTTGAACACTTTCAGGAATCCACAGTTTCCCTGAGTGCCCTTTGCAAGTGTCTCACCACATTCACAATAAAAAAATTATTCTTATCACCCAATCTAAACCTACTGATTTTCAGTTCAAAGCCATTCCCCCTCACCCTGCCACTACCTGCCCTTGTAAAAAGTCTCTTTCCAACTCTCTTGTAGCCATTTTTTGGTACTGGAAGGCCACCATAAGCTCTCCCCAAAGTCCTCCAGGATTAACAACCTTAACTGTCTCAGTCTTTCCTCATAGGAGAGATGTTTCATCTCTCTAATCATCTTTGTGTCCTGCTGGACTGGCTCCAGCAGGTCTGTGTCCTTCTTGTGCTGTGCTCAATGTAGAGCAAAGTCACAGGGAGCCATACTTGTAATGCATTAAGAACCTGGATAGAAAACTTCTACTTTTGTCCCTGTATTTAATTTGTTCTTCCAGAAAATATTTGACCCTATAAACCCCAATTTGAAAGCACCCAGATTTTGCACACACCCAATTCCTATGGGTAAGTTATTCCCATATCCCCAAGTTTGAATGGTTTGTAAGCTGCAGACAATCAAAGCATTGGACAGTGGGACATTTTCAGGAAAAAAATAAACATTTTCATCTTTCTTCTCCAGCACCAGCTATCAGAAAAATTCAAAAGTCTGAATCACATAACAAGGAGATCATCACTACAAGAGATAGGAGCATCATTAAAATCTTTTAACAGGCATTGTGGGTCCTACCACCAAGAAAGCCTGACCAAGGCTGGCTTCACAACTTGTATTTTTTAGTGATTTCAAAAAATAAAATCAGAACAACTCTCACCCAAAATAAACCCTTTGAGATTTACACAAGATTCCACACAGACCTGAGTCAGTGACTTTCTTTCTCCCCTTCTTTGTTTTACCCCATGGCAAGGCTGGGAGCACCAATCTACCCTGCTTCTACTGCCAGTAAAAGATTTATCCTGCAAGCTCCTGAACAAACAGCATCAGAAATTACTTGGAACTTCACACACTTCTTTATTTTCCTGAAGTGTGAGACCTGTCTCAACTACCAAGGAACAGTCTAATATTCATTAATTTTTTAGGAGGTGTGTACATAATTTATTTGTTGCCTACTACCCTTTTCTTTCATTCACTGTAGCACTGCAGCAGTTCAGCACAACTCTACACAGAGAAATACACACTTCAGGATTTGGCACCCTAGGACAAACTTTTCCTTCTCCAAGCTTCCCACCTCACAGTCTCACAAAATTAGCAAATGCTCATCTTAAATAGCCATAAAAGGTGTTATTGGCAAAGGTGTGCTCATTTGTCTCACAAAATACAATTTGGCAGGCTCCATAGCTTGTTAAAAGGAGTTAATCTGAATACAATTTATTAAATTACTTTAACTAAATGAATGCAAGTTTCTATTGGTTTTTAAATCTAAATTATTTTTAGTACTTTTATCACTAATATTTTGCGAAAGGATCTCCAAATTGCTAGTAAAACATTGTCACTTCTCACAGAATAAAGCCTCATTGCATGACTAAGCAAAGCCTGTAAGGTCACAGCACAAAAATACTTTAATTCTTTTCTGAAGTCAATAGTCATGCACTTCCTTATTCAGGAAAGACTGTATTAAAATTGCACATAATGAACTGCAAGGTTTTAGGAGAGAGAACATGATGGAGAGAGTCACATTAAGGTGAAACAACACAACAATAGTTGAATGTGACAAAGATTAGAAAAACTGCCAGCTCCTCAGCAGAACGTGCCCCTCTCTGCTCAGCCTTCAAGGACGTGTTTATAAATCTCTCACAAAGAGACATTCTCCTTGCTTCCCTCAAAGCTCGCCAGGGCAAGTCAAACACTTCTGCATAAATTGAGAGAGAATGAAAGACATTATTACATGGCTCTTGCTGTATTGTGGCAGGCATTTGGGCTGGCCCTAGCACTGAAAATTTATTTAAACAGCCCTCATGCTGTATCACACTCAGAAAAAGAATTATTTTCAACAGCAGTAGAACTCCTTTGCCTCTTTGTTTGTTTGTTTGCTCTGAACATGTGAGTCACCCAGTTTAAAAACAACAGAGCCTCTCCTTCAGGCAGTGGTAACTTGGCTGAGGGCCCAAACATAGGACATGAACATGCCAATCTCATTTCCATCACTGAATGCTTCCATGGACATAGAAATCATATCAGCCAATGTCTTCGGAAGTTCAAACCCAGAATTTCAAAAGTTAACCAAAAACACTATAATTTTTCTAGCTTTGGAAAAGAGAAATGAAATAGCTCAACAATTTCAGTTATACTTATCTGTACAAGGTAAATCTATGGATTTATTATTTCAATACTCCTTTCAAGACCATTTAGCTCAGCTAGGCTGAGACATCTCTGTCAACAATCACTGCCTTATCACCAAATGATCTTTTGTCAGCCTAGACCAGCTGGAGACTGCCAGGATGGCAAAATCTACTGCTCAAAAATAGTGCTGAGCTTGCAGTAAAACCAAACAAAATTTTGTGCTGGGTTTTCCCCCATCTCTTCTGCAATCAACCACACCAAACTAGTAAGAGTACTTGTGAAATCTTGGCCTAGGTTTTACAAGCTTGTGCAATAAAGTAATTAACCTATTTAATATTTTTTTTAAATCCTTCTGAAAAGAGTGAAACTTAAATAAAGGCTGAGTAAAGTATTCTCTTTCTGCCCACTCCTCACTCTTGGAAAGGCCCTCCCTCTGCCAATTCCCCCTGGTCCTTCCAGTCTCTTGTTTCCCACCACTTTGTGGCACTACCAGGGCTGAGTGATCCAGACCTGTCCTACCAGGAGCCTCTGCCTGTACCCTCGGCCATCTGCTCCATTTCAGTCCAGTCCTCAGCTGAAAAAAAAAAAGTTCATTTCTTACTGAAATTTTGGGTAATACTAAAATAAAAATAAATAAATAAATAAATAAATATAGTTTTATTAATAATATTCAATGTTTTAAAGAATAAAAGTTTCTGTTCAAATAATTGTTTTAGCTAACAAAATATCAACTAATAACACACATATATTTAGTAATTTTAGTTTCTGTTTTTATAGAATGCCATGAAGTTACATCATGATCTCATTTCTGAGAGAAAAGCAGAAAGAAGAGGTCATGTGACAGACATCCAAAAATATCATAAGATCCTGGGAGCAGGAAAAGTCAGAAAAAATAAATAACCTCTTTCTAATTTTATATTACATTACATTATATCATTATTATTTTAAATTATCATATATCTAACTTTTTGTTATTCTAAATACTATCCTTTAACTGAAATTTAGCAGTTAAAAACAATATGATCTGCCCAACATAACAAAATTCTATCTTCTTACTAGTCTATCTTATTCCCAAAGTTATATAAATAGTTTCTATTTCCATATACATGCCAGACTAATTTCATTCTCACAAGACACTTCTTTTAATCAGAAGCAATTCATTGAGAAACTCATTGAAAAACGCTCATTTCTAAGAAGCATTCTGTGCGTTCAAAGGAATAAGTCTGAGTGTTTTATAGGTTTTACTCTCTGCTCCATATAGTGTATAAATAAGATCACAGCTGCTCCCTAGCAACTCACAGATGCCTTCATTCCTGGAATTCATGGCAACAACACAAAGGAGGAAACCACCCCAGTAGTTCAGTGTAGCTGTTGCTTTTCAGAATCACTTGCCTGATCACTGAGTGCTCTGAAGGTCTGGGATGACAACTGACGGGGCAGCTGATGGGAAAACCATGACTTACCACAGCAGTGACGTGCAGCTTAGGGGAAAAAAATATCAGAGCAAGTTCGTTCTTAAGTGAAACACTCAGACTGAATTCTGCAAGGTGCTGGGACCACTCATGGCTCAGTTAACAGCAGAGAGGATAAGCAGTGCCAGAGTCAATGGGCTCACTCAGGTGCCTACTCAAAGGGAAGCACATAATCAGGCACACTTTGTAGGAATCATCAGCCCCTTTTGACTGTTGATAATTAATAGAGTAGTCCAGAGGACTTTCAAATTAAGAAGCAATTCTTGTAATTGCCACTTTGTATTTAAACCTTGATAAAACAGGAGTTCAGCTTTGTACTTCTGCTACTTTGCACAGGAAAAGCAGATATTACATCCCCCCCCCTTTTGTTACGAGAACCTTTTTGAAGGTATTCAATTTTGCTTCCTAGTGATAAAAATACAGTATTAAGTAACAAGAGGACATCATTTATCAGTTTCATAGCAGTTTTAACTTAGGCTTTTAGCTGAGACTGAGTAAGAACTCAAAAATGCCAATTCATGAGTACAAATGGATCTTTCTTGTAACAGAAGAAGAACAATAGGAAGAAAATGTTTCACATTTGTTATGCACTTCTGGTATATCTGGAGATGGGCACTTATGTAATTTCTAAAAACTCACTTATTCATAGGAAATTTTGGCCCACCCTAGCTATTCTTAATGCAATTTGTCATCTACTGACTCTCTCCCAAAAGTAATTTTAAATCTCAAAATTTAACTTGAGCAGGTTTTTGTTGTTTTTTTTTTTTTCTTTTTACTAACCACAGGACTTAGAAAATTATTAACTCTAATGTTTGGGGTTTTGTTTGGTTTAGTGTGTGAATTTTTTTTTTTAAAGAAAAAGGTTTAATTTTATTCTCAGCTTCTACACAAAAATCCGAATATAAGTACCAATAGGACAGAATTTATTACTGTTGAAGCCAACAGAACATTATAAATTAATCAAGAACAGTGCTTTGATCAAAGATTACCCAGATCAGCAAACAGTAATTAAAGCTACGGTAATATCAGGCCGTCTCTTCCCTTGAGCTTGAGCAAGCTTTATTAATGCAGCCACCTATTCTTAGTGAGTTACAGCTGCTTTTGTTTGCTGGAAGAAGGAAAGCTTCAAAATGTCAGTTTATTGCTAAGGGAGCAGAGAGAGAGTGGCAAGTGCAAATAGCAAATGAGGCTCCCTGTGTTTTGACAACCTCTTAATTTCCATTTGGATTACAAAGAAAACTTGCAGATATGTATTTAAATTTCACAGCCTGCATTTTTAAAAATGATTTCATTTTCCTGACATCTCATCACTGGTCAGCAATGTGTAAACTCAACAGAATTTAGTTTGGAGAATTCTACTTTTAATGCCTGCATCTTTGGTATTTGGTTGCACACAGAACATAGCAGTGGCAGTGGTACACCTCAAATGGGACATACATTATTAAAAAAACTGTGAATAACTTTGGGAGTCCCTAACCAGGCTAAACCATCTCATACATTATTATAATCCTGTTAAATGGACTCTGACTCCTCAATAAATATCTGAATTGACCACGTTTCACTGTACCAAACCCTTCATAATTCTATTATAAAAGTAATCCTGATCTCCCTCCCCTTCCCCACACACCTCTCAGGGACAGCAGAGTGGTGTCCTCACCTTAGGGATGAGGGAGAAGACAAATGTGAATAGTGTGCAATAGCCTATTTATGCTTAGAAAGAATTAATGTGTTTCAGAGGCTGGCTTCATACACTCTCACTCAGCCAAACTTTCTGATATCTATTTTGTTACACATTACTAAGTTAATTCAAAAAGCTAAATAGAGTTGCTCTCTTTTTATCATTTTTTTCCTTTTTTTCCTTATAAAATGACATAACAAAACTGCACTTCAGTGAAAAACTTCAGTTGTAGATGACCAGAACGACCCATAAATATGGCCTGAAATCAAGGAAGTTTCAGCAAATATAAAATGGGTGACCCAGTGATGATAAAAGTGCTTCAACAACTTCCAAAAAAGTTGACTTGTTTGAATTTTCATTTCAAGATTATATAAAATGTACTTTTGCTTTATTTGGGTAAAAAGTCTTCTCTATTTAATGTTTCAAAAAAAGTTGCTTAGTATTTTGATTCATTGAGGACAACAAAAAGAGACAAAAGGAGAAAAGAAAGAATATAACACATTTCTGAGTTTTCAGATCAGTCATTGTGAACCTCACTGAGTAGCACAATTTGAATAAATAGAAGACTGACTTTATTTCCCAAATTTAACTCATTTAAACACCTGCCTTTCTTTCTTAGTGCACTGGAGAATACACCCAAGATATACAGGAAACAGCTTCATAGTCACACCAGTTATGTCTGCAAGTGTTGTGGTATCTGTTACATTTTACATTTTCAGAGATGAAGAAGGATGGACTGCACAATATATTCTGACATATTTTATATGTCAGAAGTATCTTGAAATTCAGGGTCAAAATGCTGACAAACTCCTCAGAATCTATTGCATTCATAACATTTCAATCAAAAATTTCATTTCCTAATGAAATTCAAACTTACAAAGTCCACAGCCAGGACCTCCAGAGAAATGTTCACCAAATATATTAATCTGGGTTGTTATTCTTAAAATCAACAATCTTTTAAGAAAAAATCAAGTTCTTGTATTTCTTCTTTTCACTTTTCTTAATCATAAAACTCTCCATTTCTTCAACCTTAACAAGGGTGAGTGTAGCATATTTTGGAATGTGTCCACATATCACCTAGGTCCATCTGCTAGCTCATAAGAGAATAGCATGAGCTATTGAGTTAAAAATAAATAAATACATAAATAAATAAATAAATAATAGAGCTTGTAAAAATAAATAGAATTTTCAACTCCATGTATCAGTTTAAGGTTTCCAAAATATAAATCCAAATTTTTATAAAGCTTTTAATAAATGGATAATAATCTTTCTTTACTTTGTAAATGTAAAGAAAGAACCACATAAATATCATGCCAATCACTGAGAAAAATAGTAGGAATGAAATTGTTTACTGCTAAATTACCTGCCAAATCACATTCTTAAGCAGGAATTGCAGGCTTCTATGACAATAGGGAAGATTATCCAGATACAAGTCTTACATGAATTTTAAGTAAGCTGTTAAAGCCTCCCCTTGCACAGACCTCTACACAGATAATGAATGAACAAGACAAGCACTATATGACAACCTCTCTAGGTCTAAGGCAGTGGTGTGTCTGTAGGGCTTCTAGCACAGAGCTTCTAAGACTAATTAAGCTGAAATCTGTAGAATCCAACAGAAAGTTACTCCGGGTTATAATTCCTTCTGGCAGAGGGAAGCTTTCCTGAACATCCCTGCTCCAGGGCAGTTCGAATCAGAGATCAGTCTCTCTTACAAGCCATTCATCTCAGTTAAGCTCCAGAGACTGATCCAAGACCTGGAAAGCTGGAAGTGTGGCCTGGGAAGCTGGTGCCAATGTGAGTGCCTGAGCAGACTCACACCATCTGTGCATGAGGCACACAGACCTCACGCTGAGCAAGGGATGAAATGTGCTCCTGCAGGATCTCAGCTGGGCTGCTCACTGAAGAACAGCTAATTATTATAAAACAGCATTCAAAAGACAAAATAAATAAAAATCTTCTAACAATTGCTGGTGGACTCATTTGGTGAATGAAACTCATCACCACATCTCATACACCCATACCTCTTTTTCGTTTGTAGGAAGAAACAGTATTTTTATCTTAGTAGGAATATAATTTACAGGCCAAGTCAGCCTATATGGATTCACTCTACAGCTCCTGGAACTGTAATAACAGCATGCCTTATGAACATCATGCATGGATTGTTTTTGCAGAGATGTATCAAAAAGGAGACAGATTCACGGAGTGGAGTTCCTTGGAACTGCCTCTCTATCTGATGCTACGTTCATTTCTGCCATTGCCTGAAAAGGTTACACTGCACAAGATGGCATTTTTATGGTGTAATAGCCATAGAGAAGCTCCAGTGTGTTTGTCACATCAAAGCTCTTCACACAGACCCACATTTTTTTAATTCAGTGTTTCTGTAAAAGAGGATTCTCTTCAATCAGTTTGGAACAGACAAGCTCATGCATTGCTCTAAGGCAGATTCTCTAATCCAAAGCCTTCCTTTCTGGGCACTGCAGGGTTCCCCTCCTTCTCTCTCTCCTGTGCCTAGAGGTATTTTAGAGCTGGAGTCCAGAAGCATATTTGTAGTAGTTTATTAGATTAAATGAGCTGTCAATTAGCTTAGTCATGAGTCTTTGCTGTGAACATTCTACGCAAAAATGGAAGTTGTGCATACTTTCATGAAAATGGAACCATGTACTTACTTAAATCTGTAGTTCAGTAGGTTCTTCACCTTTTTTTTTTCTGGATGCTGAAGTATCTGGTTTTTAGACCAGAATGTGACTTTGAACTTTGTATATATTTTTGTCTTTTCAAACACCAAATACCTACAGAGAAATGCAGCTAGTGGGATCAATCTCAAAATTTATTTTGCTACATGGACTTTAAAATTCTATTAAGCTACTGTCTCTTCCTTTTTTTTTTTTCCTAACAGTCCATTTGCTCTGTAGAAACCATGTATCCTTCACACCAGAGCAGCTTCATAATGCCTGAATGCACAGAGAGCTCATGGGTAAGACAAAGTTACATGAACCTTCTTAAGCTGAAATGACAATTACATGACTATTTGTTGCTGTTGTTTTTGTTGTTTTGTTTTGGTTTTTTTAAACATAATACTTATAAATACAAAAAAAATACTTATAGAACAAAAAAAAAATATACTAAGTTGTGCTTTGTTGAGAGACAGTTAAAAAGAAGCACACAGGACAAGATTTTCCTGTGTATCCTGTATTCCTGCTTCCAAGTCTCAAGCTGCACATACAACACCTCCTTATAAACATTCCCTTTGTTCTTATAGGGGAAAAGAATCCTTAGGAAGGACTAAGGACAGTACCTTCTTCACCTGGGCAACTACAGCAGAAATAGCCTCTGCTTTTTGTGTAAAAATCTGTTTGGGTTCCTTTTTTAATACTTTTTACCTGCTTGGCTTGTAAATCAAATATTGTTAGTCATGATTCTTAGCTAATGTAAATTAGTGTAATCCACTGCAGTCAGTGGAGCTCTGCCAGTTTTCAACCAGCTGAGTATTTTGGCATCTTGAGTCCTGACTTCCTGCCTTGTTGAAGCAATCATTGCATTACTGTAATGGGGATATTACACTGGTATTACATCCAACTTGGAGTTCTCCCAGATCTCACCTAAACTCATAGTAATGTCCAAAAAAGCAGGATTTAAATATGTGCTTTAAATCTATTCTTGGAAGACTATTTTGAGACCATTCCCAGAGAGTATCCCAGAACCAGAGAATGTGCTGACTTGGAAGAGGCCCACAGGGATCATGGAGTGCAACTTCTGGACCTGTGCAGGACACCCCAATCCCACTGAGCCTCCTTTGGGCATCACAATAAACAGCTCTCACCTGCCTCCCCAGCTCCTTGTTTCTTCTACCCCAGTTATGCTACTTTGCCTGGCTCAGGCTGTGGATAAGAGTAGCCTCAACATAAAACTCTTAATTTTAAGGGCATCCAAACTTTCTTCTGCAGTTTTTCTTACTTACAGGCATTATAGTGCTGTCATCATTGCTAACAAGAGAAAAGGTGCATCAAACATGCATCAGCAGAAACATACTCATATTTTTAGAGGCAGAATCACTAATGAACTAATGAACTCCCAAATATTTTGTCTTTTTAAACACTATGTGGAATATACATTAATAAATTATTGTGCATCCTCATTATAGAGGTATTTTCAAAAGTTATGATTAGTGAGAGTTACAATGGCTACGTTACATATGCAAAAGCAAGAGAGTGGTTAGCCAGTAGGACAAGACTGTGATTCCAAATCACTGTAAGAAAATTGTCAATGAAGAAAAAAAAGGGAATCCTCTTCTGAAGAGATTCTCCTTAAACATAATTCCATGAAATTTAGTACATATTGAATTCAAAAACCTTAAATACAAAAAATACTTTCCCTGGTTATCTATGTCCACACTGCAGAATAAATTAGACTCTTACCAAAGTAGTGACCTCAAAAGGACAGCTATCCACTTTCCACATACCTCACCTGACTTTAATGGTCATCTACTTATTATTATTTTTTTTTTTTTCTGTAAGTACACATTACACTCCAAGTTTTACATCCTTTCTGTTGCAGCATGTCACAGTTGAGACAGCCACCATACACAGAATATCACCATACAATTTCAGAAGGCTGCAAGCCTCTGCCCTTCTTGTTCTTTTGCTCTTTAGCCCAACATTTTATACCCCCATGCTGATGCATTGCACCTGTGTGCCCTCTGTTCCCTTTGGTGGTTGGTCAGTGCCCCTGGGCACTCCATGGCTCATTGCTGTCTGTGCTGCTCACCTGCTGCTCACAGCTGTGCCCACTGGGGATGAGGCTCAGCCACAGCCCCATCCCAATCACCACAAACTGTGTACCCTTCTGGTCAAAAATTCTCCCAGTCTAAAATCAAAATAATTGAGAATTAAGGTAGTATTCCTATCCCTCTCCCTCATGGTCATGAAAAAAAATATTTTATAGTTCTGCAGAAGAGATCATTGCACAGTGTTTCCATTGTACATTTCCCTGCAGCACAAAGACCCCCAGACATCCAAGGCACATCCAAACACAAAAAGCACTGATGAACCCCGAGATACTTTCAGCAAATTATGGGAGCACCATTAGCACTGCAGCTAATTGAAAAAGCTCTGGTTTATGTTAATTCACTCTAGATGAGAACATATTAATTGTGCTATTTTGAAAGCAATCTTGGTCACTTTAGAGATCTTCACAGAAGATTTAATTGCACAAAGCAGACTCAGATCCTGACTTCAGCTGAATCAGTGGGAATTCTTCCCCTGAGTCTGGGAAAGATTGACCAGGCTGTGAAATGGTTATAATCTGTTATATTTCTTGCTAAGAGCTTTAACCTCACACTTGGCAAAATTAAAATTAATTTTCCCAAGAACAAGGGAAGACATTTCTCCTACCAATCTGATTATTACAGCTTTTGACAGAAAGTCTTGTTTACTATTTTATAATAGGAGCAATCTGCTCCTTCTTTTTATATTATTCATTCTGCTTTTAGAGAGAAAAGAGGCAGAAAACTCAAACAAATTATTTCTTTTTTCAAGTTTACATGAAGACTACAGGTTTGATCCAAATAATTCTGGAGCTAGAAGAAGAAATAAATCAGAAAAAAAGCTGAAAATTCAATCTGACTGTAAGCATTTTTAAAACTTGAGCATCTGAAGGCAAATTCTGTGAATAAAAGTGACAAGCATGCAGGCATGCTGTTTTTCATGTCTTGTAGTCTCCATTTTTCCAAGATTGTAGTTCATTTCAGAAAGATCTAACTAAATGTTAATAGGCAGTGAACAGGAAAAAAAAAAGGATATCATTCAGAAATGGGCAAGTGACAATAGCCTGTAAACAGGAAGAGTGGGAGAGTGCATGGGTTACACCTTGCAGGGCTTTGTGTTTTCCCTTGCAGCCAGGAGAGCTAATTAAATCCTCCTGTCTAGAAAAAGACATCGTGCTACGTAGGTCAAACACATGGCTTTGATATAGTGGGATATTTTACATGGAAACATCCCCCTTTCATGCTTTTAATCCTGAGATTACAAGCACATATCGACCATCTTGTGAATATCATCTGAGATAACACTATTTCCTTGAAGCCTATTGTAAATTCCGACTTTTCAAAAGAAACTTACCTATAGTATTCACACACTCATGTTTGGGTTTTTATCCACACTGCGGATAAAAGCTGGTAGCACCACAGATTATTAGGCTTGCCCAGTAGTTTTCATTATAAGACTGTTTAGCAGCTTGTAAATTTGCCAAATATTAACAACATAAACTAACATTTTCCTCAGGGGAAAAAAAAAGAATGAAACATCAATCTCTTGGCTTTTCATTATCTATTTTACTATGTGGTCCTTACACAAGAAGGCATAGCAAAATGGTTGAGAATTCATTGATTTGGTCCAGTTAGAAATCCTGTGTAACTCATTTTCTTGTTACCTATTCATTGTAGATTAAAACCTCAGTGCTGTGTTTTTAAAGATATATTTTAGTCTATAGTGTTAAAAAAAATTAGCCTGAAAAGGACCTGCAGATCACTGCAGAGATTTCATCAGCAAAATTGCTGAGAACACAGGTGTATTCCAACTCAGAGACATCACTTCTAGAGAATGTCCCACCTCCTCTGCAGTTCAAGATCAGACTTGGCAGTGGTCTCTCAGGTCTACACAGTGGGAGAAGGAGGAGAGGAAAACTGAATGAAGGACAAAGGGCAAGAGACTGAAATATGGAAACAGGAGATAATAGACTGGAAAAGGGCAAGCAAAGAGTAAAGAGAAAGTGAGACTGGAAGGGAAGGTGAAATAGAAAAATCATACAGGAGAAAACTACAGGTCTGAGACTGAGAATTAGTGATGGAGGGAAATGTGAGAAAGGGGAAGAGAAATTCCTGTGGAAGAGAAGAGGTGAGAGTATTGTGACAGGCTGGCCACACAATGTTTGGAAACGCTAAGGAAAACGAAGGAGTTAAGAGAGAGGTGCTGATCTGGAAAAAGCTGAGGAGAAAGATCCTAAAATAGAGACAAGAAACTAGTGTAAAATAGAAAGACAGGCTGGTGAAGCAGCAAAGGCAGGAGCTGAAAAAGAAACATAGCATAGGTTGAGGAGAAATGAAAGACAGCCAAGCAACACAGCAGGAAAGGAATGGAAAGTTGAATGGTGAATCAGTAGCAAGATGCTGAATGGAAGGGAAAAAGGAGACACAGCAAGTGCAGAACAGACCAGATCACACCTGAATTAAATAAGCAAAAATGGACTTGTAGCAGAAAGTCCCCACCAGAACCTGGAGACTGATGATTTGCAAGTCTTGCTGTTCTCTGTCAGCAGATATATGTGCAATCCACCTGCAAAAACTCCAATGAGAGTTCCATGCTTCCAAACCTTACATTTCCTCAGGAAGCTCAAGTGCTAGACATTTTTGTGTTGGAAACCCATGCTTGTACGATTTGTGTTAGAATTTCAAGATTTTGTTTTCAGTTTGTTTATGGTTTTTAAAGATTAAAACATGCATGTAAAGCATCTGCCTTAAATTTTGTTGCAATATGATGCAGTCAAATATTAGGAAAGGCCAGAACTAAAATAAACTCTGCAATCTTCATTTATGTTCACTGTGCATGCAGTGACACAGCCCTTCCTTTTATAAGACAGTGGTGATCTCATCTGAGCTAATGGACATCTGAGCTGATCATCCAACCTCCTCTTACAGTCAGTAAAGACAAAATGTCCTTCTGGGACAGGATATACACAAGACATGAATGTCTGGGCAAAAGGTCATTAAGGTCAAAGGAATACATTAATACACAATGCTAAATCTGACAACTTCACACATTATTTTTTCTATGTGTTTCTTAACACTTCAAAAACCTTTAAAAGCTATCTGCTCAAACCTCTGCTATCCATTTCATGGATTATTTGGAATCATTTTCTGAAAACCAAATCTCAAGGCTTCACATCCAGTTCCCCAGCACCAGGGGCTTTTGCTGGCAAACAATAGCTCAGCTTCCTGATGCAGCAGCAAAATTCCCTTCACTTTAAATCAGACATCCATCAGTTCAAAGAAAGAGCCACAGCTCTTGTGCAGAGATAGGGA
Organism: Geospiza fortis; assembly: GCF_000277835.1. Taxonomy (NCBI): domain Eukaryota; kingdom Metazoa; phylum Chordata; class Aves; order Passeriformes; family Thraupidae; genus Geospiza; species Geospiza fortis. The sequence continues at coordinate 1,249,908 of NW_005054477.1, read as the reverse complement.
GAGGTATGATCATATGGTTGCACACTGGATTGTGATGTATACACACAAAATTGTATAGGCAGTGTAATTCTGACATGTTCTTAATTGTGCCTTCATTTTTCTGCAATGGCACATGTGCTGTCACCATCTATGAATAGAATAATAACACAAAAAATCTCAATGAGAGATTTGTAAATTCTTCTCTGAAACAAACTTGGTGTTAAATTGATCAGCTGAATAAAAGTAATTTTCATTCTCATCTGTGTTTCTGCTAACCAAAAGCTGCCTCATTTCATGAAATATGTGTCAGAAAGATAGGTTCCCTTGCTAATAGAGAGCAGAATTCCCCACCACTGTGAATGGTTGCTTCCTGGATACCGTATTTGACAAACAGAACATAGAAGTGCTTGCTTCAGTGGAAGCGTTGCAACAATGGCAAGCCTTATGTCTGACACTGCAAGGCTGATTAAATACTATCAGTGAGGGAGTGCTGCAACACTGAGAGTGAATTGATGGATGTCTGCTCTTCATTTCTTTCTCAGTAAGCACTGCAGAGTTTAATCCCCCAAAAGCATTTTTGTATGTTGGGATGAAGTGATTGTAAAGCCTGGAAGGTGCAAGCCCTTCACTTTCTAGTTACAGCAGCCTAGGACACCTCTTCTTACTTCAGCAAGCCGATCCACTCCACTTGCAGTTCGTGCGAGCGTCACGAGATCTTCTTGCATCTTATCCACCCATGCTTTTATCCTGCAGCAAACAAAAAACAAAACAGAGGCATCCAATCAGATCACTGACAAGTGGAAATGGCATAAAGCATATAGCACAGAACTGGGGAAAAAATAAAAGGGATAAAGTTGAATACAAAACATAAAAGACTTGTCTTTGAGGGTTTTTTTCTACTCAGCTTTGTTGACCAGAATCTGTTCATACAGCTGTGGTGGCCACCATGCTGTGCCACCTGTAAAAACCCAAGAGTGCCGTCATATCTCTGCAGCCAAGCTGCAGCAAAGATCCCCACAATAGAGCCGGCACACTCCCTGCCAGGACAACCTGCCTGCCCTGCAGCTCACTCCCAGAAATGCCTCTCCTGAGTGCCCCAAGGTCCTTCTCCCAACAGACAGTGCAGAGAAAAACAGCAGCTGGAAGCAGGCTTACAAACCACACTAGACTTTCTGGCCTGTAGCCTCTCTTCAAGGAAGCAACAGCAGGGCAGGCAGCAGTGGCCACAAGCTGTTTTGGACAGGCACGTTTGCTCCTGGCTGCTGTCACCAGGGAACAAGTGATTTGCTGCTGTGCTCTGCTCCCTGTGCCCAGTAAACCTGACTCTCTGGAAAAGCATCGGATCCAACACGGTTTCTGTGCCATGTCATGTTCTCTAGCAGGAAAGGAGCCATGGTGAAAGTTTATTCCAGTAAGATCCATGCTCAGAAGGTTGTCTTGCTTGCCTAGCCAGAAATTTTCACGTCCAACTCAACTCTCACATTATCCCTGCCATTATGCCTGCTTTCTGCTCTGAAACCTGGAACAGATAAACATATTTATCTCAGCCATTTCCCAGCCTTAATCTCATACCCCAGGGATGACAACTTAGATTAATTCATTAATAAAGACAGAAAAAAGGAAGATTCCATTTTTGCTTCAAAATGGAAAATTTGGAAGACTAAGAAAGAAGAAGGAAGACTGATTTTACTACTTTTTTCCATGGCTTTAATGAATACACTTTCTGCTAATCCACAACCAATATCTTCAAAGAGTACCATCTCTATTTTGGTCTCAAGTTGATTATTTTTTATTAAAGGACCCTTCCTCATGCTTTCTTCACACATGAAAAATCATATTTGCGTTGACTATAGCAATTAATTCTATTGCTGGTATACTGCTCCCAAACCTTCCCTTCTATATTTTGCTTTCCAAAAAATGAAATAAAATAAATTAATTTCCTGGTTCAAGTCACCACAAAGCCCTATATTATATAAACATTTAGGTCTGTATAGAAATCAGATTGTTTAAACCATGGTGCATTATGTTTACCATGGCTTTAAGACCATCACCTGTATCTGTGTGAAGCATGTTGACTCAAAAGCACAAGTACAAGCACAAACAAGAAAATGTTATCATTTTCCATTTTTAAATGGTTTCCGTTTTCCTGAGTGAAAGAATGAAGTAAATGAAAGGTGAAAAAGTGAAACCTATTACCCAAAAGTGTTTTCAAAAGCATAAAATAAATAATTGAACACCCTGAGATTTTTTATGATCCATTTCAGTTATAAAATTGTGGGTGTTATTTCTAAGAGGAGTCAATAGAAAAAACCTGGGAGGATTGATTTTTAAATTGACTTTTTCCATTTCCTACTGCTTTATATTTTTGCTAGATATATTCCTCTCTGTCTTTAAACAAAACTGGAATGGTGAAGACACATATTAGTTAACTAGTTAGTTACTTAGCTAGTGAGTTACTTAAATTTGAAATTTAAGAAGCAGCTAAACTTAAAATCAATAATTACTTACTATTACTTGTAAATGAAATATGCATCATATTTGCTCTTTAACATGAAAAAAATATTGATTTTTCAATAAATACTTCTTTTGTATTGTCTAGAACTCCTGACTCCACACAATTAGCCCACACCTTGCCTTTTGAAATTAATCACCATGACTATTTTTTATTTTATTTTGGGTTTGGTTTGATTTTGTTTTAATTTGTGTTTAAGCTAGGCTTCTGCTTCAATGTCAATGGGAAAAGGCATGTCCAGAGCTGACTCGCTCTCTCTTCAGCCAGGTAAGCTGAACCTATCTTCTAAATATCTTCTAGTGGAGCTCTGGTCAACTTTGATTCCTAGTCCAAGTTCTCCAGCTTGACTTTTAGTCAGGTAAGGATAGAGTTTCAGTCCGTTAACTGAAATAGGAGGAACCATACCTTCTTCCTAACTTATTGGCAATCTCCCTCCCCAGCTGTAATTTTAAGGTAAGTTATAAGGTTTCTTCCAATATATTCACTATATATTTACCTTAAGATGATTTTCTTGCATATTGGAGTTAGTCTGTCAGACCTTCTGTAGTGAAAACTGTCCTTTTTTTTGCTTTCCTGTACATCAGGGTGCAACATTGTCACAGAATTATGGAACCATAGAATAGTTTGGGTTGGAAGGGACCTTTAAAGGTCATCCAGTCCAATCCCCCTGCAATGAGCAAGGACATCTTCAACCAGCTGAAATTGTTCAGACGGCAAAAAGCAATAACATCACAAGTGTTAAGCTAGATTACTGTCAAAAGTAGAAATGATAAAATTACATTCCATGACTTTGAGGAAGCTCAATATAATTCTTCTTGCTTTCCCACAAGACTTTGAATATGATTAGTAGTATTTATAAAGTCTAATGTCAGGATTTCTGCATCTCAATTTCCTACCTTGCTACCGGACAAAAGTGTGCATTTGAGACATTTCATGGTCTACATAGGCTTTTTTCTCAAAAATGGACATACTCACATTCTATAACTTTCACAAGAAAATTGCATATAGTATATAAAAGAAAATGGGTTTTGTTTCTCTTTTCCAGTGAAGGACTCGTATTATCTCATTGTGGTTTTGGGGTTTTTTTAAGTGTGTCTTTAAAACAAAATAAATATAGGCCTTTAGGCACTGAAATGCTTGTCTGGTGCTCCTTTTAACTGAAGCCTGCAGTGCAATATCTGTCTGACAGCTGGTCATGGTCAGAGTTTATTTAACAATTGGAAAGCTGTCACAGCAAATGGGAGTCCCCATGACTTAAAGAAGCAGCAGCAATTTTTTTTTCCTTCAAAGGGCTGGTTTGTTCCTATCATTATTAGTTTGGCACAAACATTGCAATGGATGTATCCCCTATTGTAAGGTGATCATGTTCTGCAGGACAATTGACTGTAACCCCCTTCTCCCACACACAGGTTGTCCCTGCATGAAGCAGTGACAAGAAAAAAGGAGTGTGCACATGCCTTCCTACAGCAGCTTCCAAGGGATCTGAATGATGGAGGGAGATGTCTGATTAAAGATAGACAGACACGGGTCATTTACTGGGGCATTAGAAGGTACAACCCTGCTCCTGTCACCTGGGCTGTGATCAGATTGATGATAAAGTAGCCAAAACACTAAAAAGCCATCCATCCACATTATGTGATTAGCCAACTTGGTGAAACAGCTATTTTGACAGCACAGGAAGATTTTGTTTTCTTCCTTTTCTTTTTGTATTTTTTCTCATTGTTTTAAAGCAATTGTATTTGCTAAAGTCAAAGGATTTTCACAGGTACACCCCTAGCCACACTACAGGTAGAACTGAATACAGCAGGTGCTAGACTAAAAAAAATCTTTATTTTAATTTCATTAAAGCCTGTTTTTATATTAAACCCGTACTTGCAGAACAGAGCACTGCTCAATTACAAGGGTAAAAGAAACCAAGATATCTCAATGCAGAATAACCTGGCTATAACCTTTTTTCCCCCTACTGAATCTGATGGAGTATTTTTCTGCTGACATCAAGGAAGGGAGATTCATGTAATGATATGCCATATCTTTGTAGACCACTCACACTAATTTAAGGTCCATTAGCTGACTTCTGCTTGGATAATATATTATAATCTAAAGAGGCAAGGTTAAACCTTAACTCTGACAATTGAAGTCATGTGGTATGTTGGAGATCCACATCCAGTTCTCTACAGTTAAGATTACATTCAGCTCAAGTTCCTTTATAGCTCTTTTATATAAAAATAGCAACAACTGAAGTAATGGAAGCTGTCAGTGGTGAGAGGAAGAAGTGTTTTCAAAATAGGTCAATATTTCTCTGATTATCAGAAAGGAAAAAAAAATACATAACACACTGCTCCCGATTCAATTGAAAAGTGATGTTCGGAAAATGAAGATAAATGAGATTAGTTTCGGAAACTGGGAGACAAAACTTTGCTGTATTTTTTTCAGCCTAACCCCACTTTATTTTCTTGCCCAGAAAAAACCTTCACTTTCAGATTTAGATGTTTTTTAGAAGATTTGCTGTTAGTGAAGGAGGGGGAAAAAGCTATGAAATTATCCTAGCAGCAGGCTTCACAGCCATTCTTTGTCACTCTTAGGCAACACCAAAGGGCAAATAGAAATTCTTACAGTAATTTATAGAAGGCATGTGAATGGAAGGTACAACAGAATTACTAACGTTCTACCCAGAAATTACCCATGTTCTGCATTTACACTTCTCACTGCACAACTAGTGATTTTAAATAGCACTGTATTTTTTTCATTACCTAAGCTGACAGCATCTTTCAGGTATGGAGACAAATGGATAGATTTATAGACAACCAGACTTTTGAAGGAGAAATAAAAGCAAGTTTTGTGAAACACTGAAGAAATTTTCAAAATGCATCAAAATTCCACTGATTCTAAAACAGAATGAAAGCAGCTGGATATGAAGAAAATGGTGCAAAGATCACTAAAATCCCATTGTTATCACATCAATCTCTCTAATGTCCACTGTCTCCATAGCCAGAAAATGAATAAAAGAGGGCTATATAATTAAGATGTAACATTAAAACACAAAAAAGCAAAATAGTCCATCTAAGGTTTTGTGAATTTTCCAGATCTTACTACAGTGTTTGTAATAGTCCAGTTAGATTGCACAGAGGGGATTCAATTGCATCATCCAAAGACAGGCTCATCTCATTCTACGACTTCTGTGGTTATGAACACCTCGGGGTGATGTACAGTCCTCCTATACTCCTTTTTCTGTTGTTTGAAAGTTTGCTAATGTGCTATTTGAAGGTACTTATAACTATAAAATAAAAGTACTATACATTGTAAATAACAGTTTGAAATGAAGGTGAGGATTCAGAAATTTAAGTGAAAAGAGGTGTCTTCTGCAAGTGTTGAAGACCCTCCTTTTATTCCAATGCAATAATGATACAGGAATATATACCAAGTGCTAACTATCACACAATTTTGTATAAATGTTTGGAAGAATGTTTGTAAAAGCAAACCAAAGCAAAAAAGCAAAGCAAAGATTAATTCATTACATTTTATCTGTACTGAGTGAGGAAAATATAGAAGCTATGCAATCTCTGTGCATAAAAATGGATGCACAAAATCTTCTGCATCTTCCGCTCCCCAGGAAAAGATATTTCCTTTGTTGGCAAGAAGAAATATTAGTACTTTGTTTCTTTACCCTCTTTGACCATCTTATCTTCCCAAGTACGACAAGCTGTTGGCCATGCAAGGAGCTCCCAGAGATAAGATAGCCCCAGTGATCAAGGCCAGATGGCCCCTTTTATTGTTTCCTGATTTCAAAGTGTAAAAACCCTTGCTTGGAATAATTATTTTACATTTCTCAAATGGAAACATTTGGGAAGCAAGACATAACTTCTCTGTCATATCTGTTATTTTGTAGACAGAAAATGTCAATGTAGACAGAAATGTCTTCAGGATATATTTGGTTCTTAGTAGCAGATATCCTAATGTTCAGACTTGGGGGTTTTAAGCTTTTAATTTATGTTGTTAGGCCATCCAGTGACAGAAGGTATAACATTTTTCCATATTTTTTCCCCCAAACACTCCTTCTCTATATGAATATAGTTCATCTCCATCATGTTCTTCAGAGAACAAGTTCTCAGGAGCATTCCAAATGACTGCTCTACCAACCGCACTTTCAAGGACTCCCCCTGTACCACAGATAATTGGGAACAAGGAATCCAGGAATGCAGCATTGGTACACACAGAAGGAGAAGGAATGGCCCTTTGACTGGGCCAGCAGCTCAGGATCTTTAAGTTCCACAACTGATTTCCATGAGAAAGTCACTGGCAAGCAATTGTTCATGGCATGCGAAGGGCAGATCCTTTTCTGTGTACTTCTTTTTGAGAAAATACTGCTTTGAGAAGAATACTGAGTCCCAGGGGTGGGTTTCAAGATGGAAAGGGTCAGCTGTGAATGGCACCATGAGCTGCTTAGCCTTTGCTCCATTGCCCAGAGAAGGAGAAACCCTTCTCTATTCTCAGCCACAACTTCTGGGCCAAACTAACTCCTTCACTCCAAAATGTCTTTTGGATCACAGCCTGAAAGGCTGTTTTGCCCTCACCTTCCAGCAAAACTTTGCCTAAATACCTCCATCAGAAGGCTTCACAGATGGAGCTGGGAAGAGCCCCCTCTGACCCAGAGGCTGGACCCACTGACTGCTGCTGATTCTCACTGAAATAACCTCTCCTCATATTTCTACTCTCCATCTGCAACTCCATTTTATGTTTTAACAAGTGTGTAGCAGATTCTTCAAAGCACCCAGATGTTAAGCACAAATTATGAAGTAATTCCTTCACTATGGTGTCCACTTTGAAGAGCATGGTCCTATTATTTCACAACCTTGTTCAGCATGAGCCAAGTGCCTAAGAGGTGTTTGACTACACATGTTCATAATTATAGTTTCTGCTTCACAAATATTTCCCCTTACTTTGCCAAAAGTGTTCTTTAGCAGTCTAAAGCTTCCTAGCAAATAACATGAAAAATATCCTCTCATGGAAATTACAGTTGCACAAAATATCATTTAATAATTTAAGATCAATCTTTAATGCAAGCCTGACAGAGTCAGCTGCAAAATTGCTATAAGCTGTGAAAAGGACTTCTCAAAAATTATTGTGTTTTAATTATCAGAAATTATAGTGCTAAAACATTTCAACAGAGAAGACATAACAAATTTTCAGCTCAAATGACTGCAAGTAGAGCTCAGATATGTTTCACTGAAGGCTTTTACAATAAGATATACATGTAGTATCATTTATTGCTTACCATTAAGAAAGCTTTCCAAATCTTTCCAAATCTAGTTACTGTTTTTGTGACTGAGAAATATAAATTCAGAATGAAGACTCCCTAATTTGTTTCTAATCTGTACCAGATTAAAAGCAGACATTCAATTTTAAACTGAAATGGTCTAACATGTGGCCAAAGATATAGATCTCACAGAGGAGCAGGCATTGCTGGAGACTCCTGGATGTACTTGCACTCACCAGAGATCCCCTAAAAGAGCAGGTAATATGCCCCTCATCATCTCTTTGCTTCAGCTCTGATAACTGGTATTTAAAGAGTATCCAATGCAACTGGACACTCTGTAATGCAATCTGGTCTCAGTAAAATTTCCCCAGTAAGAACACAGATATTCCACTAAAATTATACATGCAATATGGTAAGAAGGAGACTGAAATTGAATCTCACATACATCACTGCAGTTATTTCAGTACTTTAACAATGGAATCTGGATTAGAAGCAAGTCCTTATGCAAATTAAGATGTAAATGCTGCTATTTTTGATGGTTCTATATTATGTGGCAAATCTGTTAATAGCATAATGCCTTTGGAGAATAAAAAAGCATGTCTTAAAAAATGATTGAAAAATAAATCTCAGTTGTAATGGAATTTTACAAAGTACTTAACAGCACAATTTTGCTAAGACATTTCAGGCAAACAATTACTTTATCAGTAGTGTTTAACATATCACACTCACACTTTAATCATAATTTATATTGAAATTACTTCTTCCCCACGCTAATAAGCATTACATTTTAACACTAGTAAAAAAAAGGATATAAAAATATGATACCTTGGATACCAGTAAAGAAAAGATTAAAGGAAAAAAAAAACTGAGATTCATACAAACCAGGAACATATTCATAATCACATGTGTGCACTGATTCAATTGCATGAGTATTTCATCTAAGCCACCCAATTTATGCCCTAACCACTTCAGAATCTTGTTTTCACTCATATTTAATGCAGAAGATGCACATATGTACTGGACTTGTCTGTTCTTCATACTGAATAAATTGTACAGGCCACCACAATAAGACACATACATTTATCTCCTTAAAGCCTGCAGTTAGTTTGATCTGCTGTTTTGGTTTAAGTTATACTTACAGAAATGCCAAGATAAGCTTTGAGGGAAATGACCCTGTGTTCACCTCATTATGTCATCACCTACACTTCTGAGGAACTGAACAGCAAAGCCTCCCCTGAGTTTAGCAACACATGGATGCAGCCTTCAATCAGTGTTTCTCACTGACTTTCAGGGAATTGAGGTAAAAATCAGCACCCTTATTAAAAAAAGTAATAGGTTTGTTTCTTTTTCAATTTTGGGAGGGGAAAGAGGTTTAGTGGGAAAAAATAATTTTAAAGTACTTTGCCTCTTTTAGAATATATTAGGCAAGTGCAACTAAGGCAATGACAGCATCGTCAGGGAGCTGAGTTACTCATTCCTCTATTTTTATCTGATTGTCTGATGCAGGCTTTGGCTGCAGAAGTCCAACACCCTGGACTGACACTGGCACCAGCAAAACCCTGAAGTACCCAACCTGTGCTTTGCTGCAGCAAGTACAGGAGCAGGTGAGTAATTTCCCCTATGCAAGTCACACTAATCACAGAATTGAAGCACACAGAAGAACTGGAGGCTGCACTCAGATCCTGGACATCAAGTCTATTTTTTCTGAGTTTGTCACTTGCCTAAATGTAAAAGATAAAAGTAAAAATTGAGAAATGTTTAAAAACAAGGAGGTGTTTATGTGCTCTGAAAGATAGGCCACAATTTTATATGGAGAATCTTCCTTATAAATTTGTATGAAATTGTTAAAAGTATCTAAAAGATACATTATTTATAACAATTCTTTAATATTAAATTCATACTGAGAATATTCTATGATCATTTAAGCACTAAAAAAAAGAAATAAAGATTGGTAAAAAAATGTAGGGGTTTTTTACACAACTATGAGCTGTTTGCTACCAAGCTTCAAATTTTATAACATCCTTTCAAATGCATTTTTCTGTGGTGTTGATCCCCCTTGTTTAACAATGTCAAGGTTTCATAAATAAAACATCTATTACATCAGATATCAGAATGTCACCTTCTGATAAACTTCTGTAGTCTAAGAAAAAAACCCCACCTGACTCCAAATATACACCATCAATGTACAGCTACTCGTCTTCTAATTTATTATATTATTTTTAATTAAATACCTCAAATTTTTGTTGTACAGTGTACTCCAAAGCATATAACTTGAAAGCAGCACATCCAAATTAATCAGCTGCAAAAACATTTCCAAATATTTCCTCTGCAAATATATTCTTTCTCTCAAAGCCTGACTGCCAATGTGCAAAGTTGTCCCCACCCTAATGTGCCACTGCTGTGGCATGTGTAGTAATAGCATTTAGAGTAATGAAGAGACTTTTTTTGGGAAAGACCCGAACTGACTCCATATTCTGAAAGATACGCACAATCTGCATTCAGTGCTGCCATTTAAAACAAAAAGTAAAATATCATGCCAGAAGATGCAAAGCAGAGATTACTGCACAGGCAAAAGAATGACACAGAATATTAAGTTCCTACAGAAATTAACATCAAAATTAGCACAGCCACGCTGTCTTTAAATTCTCTCCATTTCAAAAAGTCACGCTGAATTACACGGAGTTTTTGCTAAAGGCGCAGCTGGCACGTCGTTGTTCCTGGGATGCAGATGCATATTAATGGCTGTGTGAAAAGGATAATAGTATATGAGAAATAAGCAATGCATTCTTTTCCTCCTGGTTCAAAAGATTGTCAGTGTGTTTCCCCACCAAACACACATTGCAGTCTTCTGTCTTGAAAAGATAAGGTCAGGACTCCTGATCACAGGATCAGGACAATGCCTGCACAGGCTGATGCAGAAGAACCTTAGATGAATTAAACTCATGGCTGTTTCTCCAGGGTGTTAGAGAGAGCAGCTGTGTATCAGAAGTGCTAGCATACTGTAAACTACCAGAAAATTTCAATGCATTTACCCTGTAAAGAACCAGCAGAAACCAAAACCATATTGCAATCTTCTGCTTTAGAAAATTAACCTTTAGAAATGGCTGGTGTCAGGTGCTGCAGGCCAGTTCAGTCATAAACAACTGTGCAGGTCTTATATTTCTGTTGTAATCCTCCATTTCTAATTTATACCACTTTTCTTAAATCTGAAGAAACTGGAGATTGAAGGACAGTGTTTAATGTCATTGTTTAAGTGATATGAAAGCCTTGGCTGCATTATTTTTCTTTCAAAGAACTCTTACAGACAGCTCATGGATTACTTACATAAACCCTAGAAAAATAAGAGTTCACGTTCATGATGTTTGGGTTTCACTTTTGAAAGGCTGTTTGAAGAGACTGCAAGTGTTTGATTCAGCAAGCTCAGGCACAGAAATGGTTTCCAACTGCGCACACGGGGCTAAAGGGCTGTAAGGGTCACTTCACAGTAAAGCTGAACAAGAATGACACTAAATGTAATTCAGCTCTAAAACAATTCCTTCTCAAAGCAGCTTCGCTCTCCTTTCTCAGGCAGGGGTAAATGCTTGAAGGTCAGGAGGCCACAGTGCTTGTCAGTGCATTCAATGCACATTAAAAAGACAGGCTATTAAGGAAAGGTCTCTGACATTTACTTGGGAGACAACCCTCCCCTCTTCCAGTTGTCCCCTTCCCCATTTTCAACACATTCTCTAATTAAACATCAATACAATGCAATATAATTGATGTAGTAGTCATTACTGGGAATTGCCCATTCTCCTATCAAATCAGAGTGTACAGAAAAGGCCGTGTTTGAAATGGGTGAACTTAATTGCCCAATGGTCCCCAAGAGGGTTGTACAAACAGATCAAGACATCACACACACACAACTGATCTCAGCTGTGACACAAGCTTTTTGTCACTCCCTCATCCATCTTTGCTTACTAGGGATAATGGTGGCTGGATTTGACACTGGACAATTTAATAAATAAGAACATTGGATGTGTTTCAAATGAAGCATCCCAGAATGTAGGATTTAGTGACATTTTGATTAAAGGTTCATACATAACAAAGGCTTTTCATGAGGCAGCTGCTTAAAAGACAATCTATTTGAGCAAAACCAGAACAGAGTAGCTGGTATCCCTTGGCAATTTACTGTGAAACATTTGTTTGCTGCACAACGATCTGGTTCACAATCACTGCGCTTGCATGGTTGGTTGATTAAATCAGAATCTCTAGCAGTCATTACACAGAGCAAAGGAAAACAAGTCAACTGCTAAAGCAATGTCCTTTTGTGATACACAAAACAGAAATGTCAGGAAGGTGCTTTTCTTTTTCTATTCCAGCACCTTGTTCTCTGTTTCCAATTCCCAGTAAAAAGCACTGGGGTTTGAAGTTTCAGAGTCATAGATAATATTTGATTAAGAAAAGTTTTAATCCAGAACAGTGGTAGCTATTCTGAAGGGAGTGCACTACCAACAATGTAGTAATCAATTACAGATGCGCTGCTACTGATCTAGGAAAGTAGTGAACTCATCTGGAGGCAGGCAGAAGGAAGTGGCGGAAGTGGCGGAAGTGGCGGAAGTGGCGGAAGGAAGGAAGGAAGTGGCGGAAGGAAGTGGCGGAAGGAAGTGGCGGAAGGAAGTGGCGGAAGGAAGTGGCGGAAGGAAGGAAGGAAGGAAGGAAGGAAGGAAGGAAGGAAGGAAGGAAGGAAGGAAGGAAGGAAGGAAGGAAGGAAGGAAGGAAGGAAGGAAGGAAGGAAGGAAGGAAGGAAGGAAGGAAGGAAGGAAGGAAGGAAGGAAGGAAGGAAGGAAGGAAGGAAGGAAGGAAGGAAGGAAGGAAGGAAGGAAGGAAGGAAGGAAGGAAGGAAGGAAGGAAGGAAGGAAGGAAGGAAGGAAGGAAGGAAGGAAGGAAGGAAGGAAGGAAGGAAGGAAGGAAGGAAGGAAGGAAGGAAGGAAGGAAGGAAGGAAGGAAGGAAGGAAGGAAGGAAGGAAGGAAGGAAGGAAGGAAGGAAGGAAGGAAGGAAGGAAGGAAGGAAGGAAGGAAGGAAGGAAGGAAGGAAGGAAGGAAGGAAGGAAGGAAGGAAGGAAGGAAGGAAGGAAGGAAGGAAGGAAGGAAGGAAGGAAGGAAGGAAGGAAGGAAGGAAGGAAGGAAGGAAGGAAGGAAGGAAGGAAGGAAGGAAGGAAGGAAGGAAGGAAGGAAGGAAGGAAGGAAGGAAGGAAGGAAGGAAGGAAGGAAGGAAGGAAGGAAGGAAGGAAGGAAGGAAGGAAGGAAGGAAGGAAGGAAGGAAGGAAGGAAGGAAGGAAGGAAGGAAGGAAGGAAGGAAGGAAGGAAGGAAGGAAGGAAGGAAGGAAGGAAGGAAGGAAGGAAGGAAGGAAGGAAGGAAGGAAGGAAGGAAGGAAGGAAGGAAGGAAGGAAGGAAGGAAGGAAGGAAGGAAGGAAGGAAGGAAGGAAGGAAGGAAGGAAGGAAGGAAGGAAGGAAGGAAGGAAGGAAGGAAGGAAGGAAGGAAGGAAGGAAGGAAGGAAGGAAGGAAGGAAGGAAGGAAGGAAGGAAGGAAGGAAGGAAGGAAGGAAGGAAGGAAGGAAGGAAGGAAGGAAGGAAGGAAGGAAGGAAGGAAGGAAGGAAGGAAGGAAGGAAGGAAGGAAGGAAGGAAGGAAGGAAGGAAGGAAGGAAGGAAGGAAGGAAGGAAGGAAGGAAGGAAGGAAGGAAGGAAGGAAGGAAGGAAGGAAGGAAGGAAGGAAGGAAGGAAGGAAGGAAGGAAGGAAGGAAGGAAGGAAGGAAGGAAGGAAGGAAGGAAGGAAGGAAGGAAGGAAGGAAGGAAGGAAGGAAGGAAGGAAGGAAGGAAGGAAGGAAGGAAGGAAGGAAGGAAGGAAGGAAGGAAGGAAGGAAGGAAGGAAGGAAGGAAGGAAGGAAGGAAGGAAGGAAGGAAGGAAGGAAGGAAGGAAGGAAGGAAGGAAGGAAGGAAGGAAGGAAGGAAGGAAGGAAGGAAAAGGGTTTACAAATAGAAACAACAGTAATTTGAATGTGAACATGCAAAGAACACAAGCCTCCACCACAAGCTGCCTCTCACATGCTGCAATCTGCACTGTGACAAGTAAAGAGATGCCTTGGTTCCAACCTGGGTTATCAGAAGTAGCTACAGAATTTTTAAAATACACAGATAGGAAGTATTCAGGCAACAGAAAAGAAGAAAATAAGAAAGAGCTTGACAAGCAGGGAAAATTGAAACTCTGGGGGGTCATGCTGCATTTATTTAGGCCTGGCTGGGTGTTGGTAAGTAGAAGGGAGTAATAGATGGCAGAGACTGAAAGTGAGAATGAAGGAAATGAAGGGACAGCTCTTATATTACAAAAGCACAAACTAAAATACTGAATTGTCTAATTTAAATATACCTCTGTGAATGAGTGCGTTTCAACTTTTTTAAAATTTTATTTATAAAATGCTACCCTAGGCAGTTTCCAAATTGCTTAGTATAAAAGCTGTCGATAGCATTAGAGGAAGATGAAGGAATCTTTTAAGCTAGGTGCAGTTTCTGCATTTCTCTTCGTTGTCAGGACTGCAATACAATTTTTCTGTGACAACATACAAGATTCCAAGGATACACTGAATGCCTCAAGTGCTCTGAATATGTAACGTTCTCCAGATGGGAGGGAAGGTAAAAACTTTTGTACAAGTTCACCATGAAGATAGCTCTGAAACAGCAGAGCCATCCATATCTTTGCTAGACACTCATTCACAGTGTCACAATCTGTACCTTCTACATAAGCATATTTGCAATAATTTTCTTTTTACTTCTGTCTGCATCTGACATATTAGGCTAGCATTTTCTGTATCAAAGTTCTTTCTTACCTCTTCCATTACATGCATCTTTAAATAAAATTCATAGCACAGTGTGTGCTACTTGCTTATTTCAAAATACTCTCTCATACAGAAGTATTTTTCATGAATTTGTAGTACTTGAACACCTTACACAACATGTGTAACTCCAATAAAACTGACTGCAAACAAGCAATAACCCAATTAGCTGAATTTTGTCAAAGATTCTAGTTAGATTGCACAGAAACCATCAATCAGGCCTTAGATTCAAGGGGTTTGAAATGTATTCATATGACATGTAATATTCAGAATATTTTTTATTTTACCTTGACTTTTACTGGGTTATTTGAGAGAGCTGACAACAGCATTTTAAGAATTAGCCCAGCTTCAGGAGGTACTAAAGGCAACCAACCCTCTCAATGATTTTACTGTGTGAAAGTTAAGCAGCAGTAACAGGCAGGTGCTTTGTGCAGACAAGGTATGTTAATCTGGCAAGAACTAAGAGTGGTTTGTTTGACTGATTTAACACCTTCAGTTCTCTGTTACATGATTATAGATAGAGGCTCTATCTGTACTGTACCTTTACACAGGGCTTGGTGCTACAGAGCACAGATGACATCTCTGAGCGTTTTCCTAGTACAAGGCTGAGATATTTTTAAGTGTCTAAGGAACCTGTGTACCCAACCTCCATTACATTAACAGCAATTGAAAGGACATTTGTGTCATCTACTTTAGATTCTTGCTGCAGGTTTTCTGAGTTTCCTATTTAGAAGTTTCTGCCTCTTGCCATTGTGTGGGAAAGTCGAGTGCCTGAGCTGGGCTTTCTGAGCTGTGCCTCAGGATTGTATCACGGGGTACACAGCACAGGAGCTTTCACAGGAGTCTAAATCCTCATTGTTGTTTTGCACAAAAACCTCATTCCTACACTAAATTTTCAATCTGCTTCTCTCAATAGAATCCCTCTCTCAAATTCCAGTAAGAGTTTGAGAATGGGCCATGGTGTACATAGCACAGGAGCTTTCATAGGAGTCTAAATCCTCATAGCTGTTTTGCACAAAAACACCATTTCTACACTAAATTTTCAATCTGCCTCTTTCAACAAAATCCCCCTCTCAAATTCAAGGGGGAGTTTGAGAATGGGCCACTCTGCCACATCCACAACCACCCGATCTGTGTGGCTACAGGAGAGGGTAAACAGAGACATCTGATCAGCTTCCATCTGCAGAATTAGCACATCCTTTCTGTGTACTAGCAATCATGATTGCAGAAGGCTATCCTGAAAGCATTCTGAGAACAGCTGATGTTTAAAAGGCCCTGAGCACAAAACAAAGTAGCACAATCAAAATTTTATCAATTTATTCCCCTTTCTAAGCATGTTGCTGAAACATAACCTCTTCTCATTTAGAATAGAGTGCTGTGCTATGTGGGCTGTGTTGCCTGCAGTACAACTGATGATACTTTAGATAAGAAGGATGAGATAGCTTTCAGTCTTACAAAGGTAACAGACCACTTTAATGAAAGTTTAGAATTTGTGTTTAATATTTCATCAACTTAATACTTTGATTTATGTAGGCTACTGTATGTCCTCAAAGGGAAAGACGAGAGTACTTTCATAGAAGAGCATTTGGGGAGAAAAATGTTGGCATTTCTAGTCAAGTTAAACTCCTAATTGTGTATAAATCTTTTATAGTTCTCCTGTTTCTCTGAATAAATTACTTTCATGTTGCAACAACAAAATCAGACATTTATAAGCCACGGTTTATGATAAAAACCCATCATAAAACACTAGCTTCTCATCATTTCTAATACAGAAACAGCACTAGTGTCAGACATTGAGAGAAGCCTTACTGCACACATAATACAGGTCTATTATCCTATTCTTTGACACTGTAGAAATCCTTTATTAAGACAGTTATTAGCAGTTCTTGATAAAATAAATGGAGGCAAAACATGAAAAGGCCAAAGAACA
This sequence comes from Geospiza fortis, assembly GCF_000277835.1. Lineage (NCBI taxonomy): Eukaryota > Metazoa > Chordata > Aves > Passeriformes > Thraupidae > Geospiza > Geospiza fortis. The sequence continues at coordinate 1,233,365 of NW_005054477.1, read as the reverse complement.
GAGTAATAGACTTCAGCACAAAAGTAATGAAATTCCTGGAGATGATGTCATATTTGGGTACCTGCACCCTAAGCAGCGTTAGCTGATAAGAAAGGTCCATGTATACAAACTTTAATATCTCAATACAAGGGGTTTCTCCATAGACACTCTCTTTTTACAGTGTACAACAATGAGATATTGAAAACGTGCTGTAAAATATCTGATGGCTATCAGCTTTCCTATGCAAACAAGGTATTGGCAGCTCAGTTACCATACCCTTGCCAATGCTAGATACAAAAAATCAAGTAGCATGTTCTGGACTAGCAAACTGTGAACCTGAATCACTGTTATAATGACATTGCAGTATTCTCTCTTCTCCACTTCTGATGGGATACCCTGAAGTTGTCTCTTGCTCCACCTAAAATGATTTAACCTTTAGCAAATGCACATTTTTGCCTTTGACTGATGACTTTTGCCATGTCCTTTCAGATGCCAATCCAAAAAGCATGTCAGCACAAGGAGTCACATCATCATTCACACAGTCCATTGGTAGTGGTCTCAAGGAGGGAAAGTGGGCAGATTGACTTTGTTCCCACAAGAAAAAAAGTAAGTGACCTATGAAATGTGGAGTTGACCTTATATTTGTTATCAGTCATCTGGACAAGTGAAAGGGACCTCCCTCTTTGTTATGCTTATTGGCCTTTTGTCAACACTACAAGCTCCAAATAGGTATTTCCTGAAAGGCTAAACAAATTACAACTAACCTGCCAAATCATAAAGGAAATCATGGCAGAACTGTGAAAAGAATCACCCTCCTGGTCATGGATTCACTAGACTGTTGGACAAATAAGTGGGAGCAGAAATATCTTAGTTCTGCAAACCTCTAACTCTCCAGTCCCCTGATATTCAGAGCAAAGCAGCAAGCAAAGCCATTCAGAGCAGTTGTATCTCCCCACATCCATTCAAATCAGCACTCAGTTGATGCAGTAAAAGAATTATCTTATGCCACATTATTTTGCAGTATGTTTACTCTGGTATAAGTTGATTTGGTTTAACAACTTCCACAGCAAGCATGACACGGCAATACCAAAAGCCAAGTCCTACTATTCCGCTATGAAAAACTCATATTAACCAACAAACCATTTAAAATTTCAAAAGAAAAGACAAGTAGCTTTGTGTGGGGCTATATTTAAATTATAAGCTGTTATTTATTTCTAAAGCTATTTGATTATGGATGATACAAAATGGTCCCTGCTCCTTTCCAAGCTTGCCTCTCCCACAACACAGAACAACTCAGAGACAAACAGTTCTCTAATTTCCCCATCCCATCTCCAGGCACTCCAGGCCACAGGATCTCATGGGGTGGTCCCAACTAATTCTTCTAGAGCTGTGTCTATTCACACCTCCTCTAGGGAAATACCACATCTTACGCAGTCAGAAAATTTAACACTTGATTTCTCATACAAGGCTTTTTTTTGATTCATGGCACCATGCCAGAAAATCTAAAAACTGGAGAAGTACTGAGGTTAGCTGTCTTGTAGCCTGATCTGAATAACCCAAACTATGGCTCTGTTTTAGACAAAATTATGAAGTTCCTCATGCATTCCTTCATGGCCTGTTCCAATAGTTCTCAGCTTCTATCATATGGATACAACTGAGTTCATTGGTTTAGCCAAATGCTAAACACACTCCCAGGCTCCAACTACTAGCAAAAAGCATGATTTTCATTTGCGCTGTGTGTTTTTATATTCCTACACTGAGATGTCTCTTGGTCTCCACATCTTCTGCTAAAGGTGGCTTGTTCTACAGGTGGTTTGTGTGGACTTCTGTTAATCCTTTGACAGTCATTTCTGTGACTGTGCACAGTCTATTCCATGGTTTAACTGACTAATCAGCCACAAACTCAAGCTCCCACTACCTAGGAGACACACATATGGTAGACTTTGTATTTTTAAGACTCACATAACACTGTCTTAGCCTTAAGCAAAGAAAAAATGAATGATATGACAGGTTCCTTTCAGCCAAATTCTATTGATCCTCTAAAAATCTTACTGCAAATAATTCCACCGTTTAAGGGCTTAAATTAGAGGATTCTTTCACTGCACTCACTGAAGCCTAACTAAAGAGAGAAAAAAGGAATTACCAGCAGGCATTTCAGTAAGTTATTCTTTTTTTTTTTAATAATTTTGAAAATGATAAAGCAAACTAACACATGTGCTCCAGGCAAAACCCAACCATTTTCATTCTCCCTAAAAATTCTTTAAACAAAGTGAAAGAAGGAAGATTTAAAAAAACCCCTCAAACCCGGTAACAGAGAAAACACAAAAATGGTGTTGAAAGCAAACATACAATTTCTCGGTTGTCTGTACTTTTTTCATATAGCTCTGTTTCCAAAAGATGGAAAGCTATAAAATACTTTCACCAACTGTCCACTTTTACTGGTTATCTACTGCTTTCACAATCATGATTACTTCCATGGCTCTATATGATCAATTAAGTAAAAAGCCACTCTGACTAATGATGCACATTAAAATTGCATCACTAAATAAGGAAGCACCTCAAGGAAAATCACAGCACATACCCAAAATGTTCAGCATAGTCTTTGAGTGTTAGCAGTAAACAACCAGAATTCCTTGCAACAGAATGAACACTCTACTGCACAAAGTAAAGGCATTTATAATATGGAGCTTGACATGCTGGAAGCAACAAAACAACAGTAATTGCAGCTTCTGTTTGAAATTCTTTTGGGGAATTTGATGAGCTCCTGTTTCAATACTGTGTGCTTTAAGATAAATTATAGCGATGGATATTTGCACTGAAGCATTGATGTAGGACAGTGGCCACTGGATCTATATAAGAATTCAGCAGACAGTGCTCATTACAAAACCATAAACTAGTTCTTACAGCAGTTTTACAAAGGTTTTTTAAATGTAATTATATGCAGAAAAGTAATAAAATATTTCTAACTTTCAGTAGCAAAAAGAAACTACATGAGAAATGTTAGTATTTTCACAGTAGTTGTAAACAAATCTGAGTTCTTTAAATGGCTGCATATGTCTGTGTATGTATCTGTATATACACACACAATTTTACATATTAACACAACTTTACAGAGAGGTCTTTTGCAATGATTCATGAATATATCAAAGGATTAATTCCCAAAACATTTCAGCAGTAACAGAAGAATGTAATATTTACACATCTCAAATTCACAGTTATTCTGGAATTGTTTAGAAATAAATATGAGTAGTTAATGGATATAGTTCCACTTTTTCCCACTCTGTTTTAATAGAAGAGTTTTTCTCATAAAAGGTACTTAGCAACCTCATGTCTTTATTACTTTTTAATGTGTGTCAAACCACGGCTGTAAATAAACCCACATGAATTTCTATGGGAGGAGGGAAGGAGATTTAGAGACATACCTATTGAAATATGTCACTCTATCAAGAGAATAAAGATCTAATATTTTTATATTAGACTACTATAAAACCATTTTAATATTTCCCCTGTCCGTAACTTAGTCCTTAATCCTGTGAACTGTTCTGTATAAGAAGCCTCATGTATCTACATGGAAACAACAAAAGCTAATGGGAAAAAACAACTTGCACCTTCCCACATGGAACTCAATACAGAACTACAGACCAAATCTACAATTAATGGAGCAAAGAAGAGACAGTGGCAGCATCAGCTTTCCCTGCACTAGCTAATAAATATGGCCAGATTTCTACACTGCAGTGCATGTATCTACGCATCATCCCACTGTGTATTTCCTATTCATCCCATACACAAATTCCACTCCAGGCACTAGAAATCCAGTGCAAGGAAAAGCTCCATGGCAAGCACTAGAGACCTGCAGAGCAGACTGGTGAATGGATTTTTGCTGCTGTTTCAGCCTGCATTTTCTCATGCAGATACAGATTATTCTAATAAGCAAAAGAGTCATCTAGGGGCAAAGTTTGAGCTGTGATAAACCAGCTTAATGAAGAAAAGGGAAGAGTTCTTACAGGCTTCAAAAGAACTAGCTTTGCAAAGGTGTTGAAGTATGCATAAAATTACCTATAAAAATATTGCTAAGAAAATCTCTAACACACTATTATAGAATTTGTATCTATGTAAGAAATCAGAGCAGTGCTCCAAAAAGCCAGAAAACGTTGCATTTGTATTACAGCTCATAAAGCTTTGCTAGATAGGGAAGAGCTTAAAAACTTCCTTTTTTTTTTTTAAATTTGCCTCCTGAAAAGAACAAGGATATTCCATGGCAAGGAAAGTCTTTAAATCAATGCAGGCATTTTAAGCATTATCATTATCTTCCACATCTAGTACTGAGGAGAATCCATAGCTGATTTTCACGTGGAGAACTTAAAAGGATGAGGAACTTAATCTCCACGTCAGCAAAGTACTGATAAAAAGACTGACATCTTACAAGATTATCAAATTAAGATAATGAAGCAGATAAGGTGTGCTACAGGAAGGTTGACTACTTATATGAATGAGGATCCAAGTATTACACAAGGTTTGAAGATAAGCCACAGAAATCAATAAGAGATGAGCTGGGACAAGGAGGCTTAGAGGAACCTGGCACACACTGGCAGTAAAAAGCAGCTTGCTGACTTGGACAGATATTGTTCTGGGGTTCTACAACATGCTACAGCAGCAAATACTGAATTTTATTGGAAATAATTATTTCTTCTGCAATAACATGTGGGAAGCCATAAACCATGGTATCTGACAACAAAACCAGGGAGTACAAATCTCATCTCTGCAGCAACAACGTGACAACATGCGTTTGCAGGGGTCTTAGGATGGGGGAAGAAACGAGGATCTGACTCCGAGTTGCAGAAGGCTTGATTTATTATTTTATGATATATATTATATTAAAACTATACTAAAAGAATAGAAGAAAGGATTTCATCAGAAGACTAGCTAAGAATAGAAAAGCAAAGAATGATAACAAAGGCTGGTGCCTCGGCCAGAGTGTCCGAGCCAGCTGGACTGTGATTGGCCATTAATTAGCAACAACCACATGAGACCAATCACAGATCCACCTGTTGCATTCCACAGCAGCAGATAATTATTGTTTACATTTTGTTCTTGAAGCCTCTCAGCTTCTCAGGAGAAAAAATCCTAAGGAAAGGGTTTTTCAGCAAATGTGTCTGTGACACAACAAGTCATCAGTAAGTGTGAATTTTCTTGGGAAATTCTGCTTCCAGCTGTCTGGAGAAGATCCATTTCCACCCTAAAATGTGTGTCAGCCCTGCCTGGTGGCCAGGCTGTCCCAGCCTGCCTCCCCACAAGCCTGATGAGCCAGCCCATCACTGCTGCTGCCTGGCTCTGCTCACTCTGGCTGCAGGGAGCTCCAGCAAAGGGAGCCTGTGTTTGCCCACACACAGTCACAGCCTAAGGAACACCCTGGTCCTATGCAAAACTCTCCTGTTTCTGTCAGCTTCTCACAGCTCAGGTGCAAAGCAGAAGTGCCAAGTGTCAAGCACGTGCCAGCAATCCCTGCTGCCAGCCCCTGTCCTTACAGGGATACCTGAACTGCTCTGGCAATACAATTGTCTCACATCATTCCAGCCTCCAGCAGAGGACTTTGGACATCTATCAAAACAAAAAGAATCAAACAGATATCAGTAACAATGCAGGTGTTAAGCAGTTAAGAAAAAAAATAAAAACCACACAAAACTTAATGCTTGCAAAGGGTTAGATCAGATCAGAGTTTGGCCTGCAGGCTCACAGCTTTGTTAATTATTACAAACATTATCAACCTTGAGAAGTGATGCCTGGGCTTACTGGGGATATTCCTTCTATTAAATAGAAACCCAGTAAGTTTTTTTTGTTTTTTTCATGGTGAGTATAATAGAGTTCAAAGTGAGAAAAAAAGAAAAAAAAAAGAAAAAAGAAAGAAAAATGAAAAATGAGAAAAAAAAAAAAGAAAAATGAAAAAAAAGAAAAAGAAAAAAAAAGGAAAAAAAAAAAAGATAAACTCTCCTGCCAGAAATCTGCACCTCAAGCAAGATAACTACTCTGCTAACAAATTAGTCCACTGGAACCTCACCATATGTTGCTTGCAAAGTACCTGTTGATATTTAGGCTTCTGGCAGCCACAGAGAGATTTAGAGAATCCTGACGCTGCAGCAGAGGTGTAAAACTTTTATTAAATACCATATTTAAGAAGATAACCTTCAAGCAAATTGCCTGGCACATATGCTCACCCTCATGCAGTGTGGTAAAGTGACTTGGCAAGCCAGAGCCCCGAGACTGAAATATTACTGAGTGCAGAATAAAACTTCAAGAGCAATATGATTTTTTTTTCTGTCTTTCTAGAACCTGTGCCAATGCTTTACCTGTCACAGGAGAATAAGTGTGAGCATCACCTCAACTCATTTAATTTTATCTTCCTGGCATCAATTCCAAAGGGCCTGTAGTTCAACCAGCTCAGAAACCAGCAGCTCCTTTATCAGTGAAGACAGGACACTGTGACTCTCTAATATTGGCCCTGTCAATATCCCATCAACTGTGGCCTGAGAAACCATTTCTAGAAGCAAAGAGACATTCAGATCACAGTGCTGATTCACTCCTTAGTCTATTTATTGAGAGAATCATGCCCTCCAGGTCTAGAGCCATCCATTCTGGTGTGGGACTGCTGGGGTCAGTGCAGACCTCCCAGGTACCTCTGCTGCTGGGTGGAACCAGCAGGGATTTAGCACAAGGACCAACAGGGCTGTGGTTCCCAGGGAGAAAATATCTCCATGCCATATGAAACAGCCAAATCTTCCATCTTCATCACATTCAGAAGAGCAATGTGCTCTCTATTCATATAGGCAATCTCTCTTTACATTTCTGCCTTCAAAGAGTAATTTTTCTAAAAGTGATAAATCAGGTTTGCTTGGAAAAAGATCACAAAAATTCATTAGCATACTACTAAAAAATATGCAATATCTGGGCACTAATTTCATGAAAGCCTTTGCACAGAGACATTTCTGACAGTTATTTAGGTTTAAAAATTTATTCTAAGTCCTTCATTTACAAATAATATTTATTCAATAATGAGAATGAATAATTATGAAAAATAGAATGTTCTAGCAATAAACAATATTTTTTTAAAAAATCTGATATGTTTTCAAATCTTGAAATTTCTTGTCAAAGTTCTGTTTATTCATTTCCAGCCTCAGTGGTTTTTTGTCTGTCCCAGTTATGGTCTGCTATATGCAATGTAAAGCAAAACATATCCATCTAAAGAGCAGTTTCATATTTTTGAAAAGTTTGATAAAAATTATCTTACCCTATTTATTATTTTCAAACAAGTATCTATTCACCTTCAAGTGTCAGCTTGGACTGACAGTTTTCATTTAGTTGGGACTTTTTTCACTAAGGAAGGAAACCTGAAAATTGAATTGAGAGGGATAGCTGAAGGTAAGGAAATTCTTACCAAAATTCTTTGAACAACAAAGTAATTATTTTCAACTTAGTATTACAATAAGTATTACAGTTTAACTCCTATGCCAGTTGATACAAAAGATACCAATTTCATAATTTGTCAGAAAATGAAAGACAAACTGCTTCTGCTTATTTTTATCCATTATTGTGCAACATGACACGGAACTTAGTTTTCTGTGGAGAAAAGGTTTTGTCTTTACTGTGAAGACCCAGGAATTTCTAATTCCCAGAATTAACTTTTGTTTCTTAGAGAGTCTAATATGTAAAGCTTTGTGTCTTACACATTTAATGCTTGTCTTGTATAAAGCCCTGTGATCAAAGTCAAGACACATTTACAAGTTAGATCTTTCTGATTCTGAGGACACTGCCAACTTGTACCATCATTCTGAAAAGGGCATATATAAGCAGCTTCTGTAAGGCTCAGTGACAAATAAAAGAAAACCTGCTAATAAAATAGAGGCAGAAATAAAAAAGAAGGGATAAGTAGGGGCATTGTGGTGCTCAGGCTCCAACAGCCAGAAGAACAATCAGGACAGATTATTGGCCTCTTCTCTTTCAGCCTCTTCAACACAAGACTGGCTTGAAAAACTGATCTTATTTAAAGAGGCTGAATGGAAATAAAATGCCTGCTTCATGTGGGTAATCACTGCTCTCTTCATCCTTTGAGTCTGAGTCTTTACTGAATTATGTCCTTCAGCTGGTCAGGAAATGCTCTAATTAAACATAGCCCCAGAGCTGGAGGAGGGGTTATGTGCTGACTGTAGAAATTCCTGTGCAAGGTGTCACATGAACCAGAAAGTGAAATCAGGCAGCCACACTGATCTGTGCTCTAGGCCACCATGCTACCTGCTGCAAGGCTTGAAAGCCTGCTGCTACAAGTATTTTAAGTTCTTTATATTTTTTTCTAGGAAAGGAGAAAATTCAGGTCATATGTATGAACTTCACCATCACACCATAAATACATCAGAGTGAATCTTGTTACAGCCTCCAAGAAAATTATTATAGGGTCACTGTGATGGTAGTACAGACTGTTATGAAATACCTGCAACACAAATCTCCACCTACAAATGGCTCTTGAACTCACATGGAAGACATGGCCCAAGGAGAAAATTATAATCTGCCAGCTAATTATGTTACTTTTGTCATCATTATCGATGTTTTGTGACAAAGTCACACTCATGGGCCCTGAGCCATACTGCTGCTCCCTGCCTGCAGCTCTGTCATCTTTGTGTGGCACCCTGTTTCAGAGCACCCACAGATGGCAAGGAACTGTTCTGATCTTGCAGATGGGGGATAAGTAAAATAAAATATTGCAATAATAAACATGATGATGGTTGCTGGAATTTATTTTGCATAATACGTAGGTCTTTAGAAATTACTTTTGCCAGTGGCTGTCTATTCCATTCTATTCTCACTTATGATTTAAAACCTTTTTGTAAATATATTTCTCCTCCCTCCCTGCTCCTTAGTTTAAGAATATAATTTTACCACTTTCTTCTGGGAACCTGTAAACCCCTTTCCCCTGTTTATATCCTTATCTTGAAGGTGTTTATATATAGAGCATGACTACAGTCTTCCCTCTTCTGAACTACATACACTTAGCTTTTTTAACATTTTCCAAAGACCTACACTCCAATTTTTAGATCTTTAAAGATCTTTTAGATCCTCGTCTTTTCTCCAGTTCTTTCATACTCACATCCTTCCTAACAAGCTGCAGAGAGAAATCAAATGCACTATAAAAGGTATCTACAAGTCTACATTTAAGGCCCTAAATTTGCATGTTTTATGATTATGACTTTTCTGAGAGCATAATTATTCTACACTAGTACGAAAACATGGCAAAATGACTGATCTCCAAACTGACTGAATGGTTACTTTTATAGAAGTCTAACCTCAAATACAGAAGCCCTTTGGCACTTTGGGAAATGCATAAATGCTTATCTAAATACTTTGTTTCATTTCTGAAACCTTTTCTTTCTTTCTGAGAGAATGTTTGTTTCCTGTAATGTGGCTACTTGTCCACCTCATAACAGCTGCCCCCTTTTTTGCCTGTCAGTAGTTTCCAAATAGCTCTTCTCCCAAAAAAAAAATTATATATTCTTCTATCTTCTTCTCTCAAAATCATTATTTTTAATGAATTAACAATGAGATCACTGCACAGATCTTTTCCTAGATTTTCTAAGATACTGTGCAGCAAGGTCAGCTTTGTTCATTTTGTACTGTCTGAATGGTCTCAGTACCTAAACACTGTTTAAATGGATGATTTCAGACTTTTATTATGCATCTTCACATCAATTACTTCTTCTATTTTCTTTTGCTAAAATGCCTAAATTTATTAAAATTACTTGTTTTAACAGTATTTCTGATTACTTCCATAATGCCAATTGAAATATTCTGTAATAACTCCTGACACAGTTAACATATTTTTCCAGAACAGAGCAATGATTTGGTATCTCTCTAGGTCAGCCTTTGCTCTAGTTTTTTTGTTTGGCTGGGTGTTTTTGTTGTTCTTGTTTTTATATATTTTGTTTTTGTTTGGGAGGGGTTGTTTGCTTGGTTTTTTTTTTTATTTTTTCATGTTTTCCCCTTAAAATATCCAATATTTCTTCTGATACTTGTGCTGGTTTTGGGTGGACTAGAGTTATTTTTTCTCTAAAATACAATTATATGTTGTCTTTAATTATACATATTTTTTTCTCTAAAAATTAATTATATACACAGCTAGTAGGGGGCTGTGGCTGGAAGCAGTGTTGGTAAGTCAAGGATATTTTATTTCTTACTGAGCAGTGCTTGCACAGCATCAAGGCTCTTTCAGCTTCTCACCCCACCAGCAGAGAGGATGCTGGGGGTGCACAGGTATCTGGGAGGGGACACGGCTGGGACAGCTGACTCTGATGGACCCATGGAGTATCCCAGACCAAAATGCCTCATGCACAGCATAAATAAAAAGGGGGAAGAAGAAAAAAAAGGAGATATTTGAAATCATGACGTTTGTTTTGCCAAGTGACCACTGAACATGATGGAGCCCTGCTTTCCTGGGGATGGCTGAACACCTGCCTGCCCATGGGAAGTGGGGAATTAATTCCTTGTGTTGCTTTGCTTGTGTGCACAGCTTCTGCTTTCCCCATTAAACTTTATCTCAACCCATGAGTTTTCTCACTTTTGCTCCTCAGATTCTCTCCCCCACCCCAGCAAGGGGCAGTGTGAGGCTCAGTTGCTGCTGGGGGTTAAACCATAACAATCAGCTCCACAGATTCAGAGGCTGTTCCTTTAGAACTCTGAAATATCCACTGTCTGGACCTGCACATTTACAGACCGTGTAAGTCTAACTAACTAATGCTCTGCTCAGGCTTCCTGGGGGATGTGCAAAGGTGACAGCTTGACAACTGCTCAGGGATAATGAAGTTCAAAGGTTCTGACAGTGGGGACATGGTTGGCTGATAAAAACTGAGTAGTCATCCTTTCTATTAACCCACAGTCTTAAAGACATACATTAAAATCAAAAGAGTTGGAATTTGCTTTGTTTGACCAAGCCTTTTTTAAGTTTTGCTGCTCTAGGCCCTATATTCTTCGAGGCTTTTTTTTTAATATACTATTTTACCATTATTTGACATTTTCCAAGTATGGATCTGAATTTTTTTGTATTCCTCGACTGCTGTGATAATGTGCCATCTCCTTCCTTTACTTTCCCTCTTTTCCCCACTTCTTGTAAATTTTTCTGTCTAGTCTTTTGAGACACTACTGTCAGATGAGCAGTTATAATCTACACTGTTTTTAAACTCTTACTGATTACTAAAATCCGTGTGATAAATGTTCCCCTTGGGATAATTTTATAAATTCAGAAAAAGAAAACGCACCTTAAAGAGTTAAAAAGGCTGAGTTGCATTTATGCATTTCTTTCTTTCTGAGAGAATGTTTTTTTCCTGTAATGTGGCTAATTGTTCACCTCATATCAGCTGCCCCCTTTTTTGCCTGTCAGTAGTTTCCCAATAGCTCTTCACCCAACGAAGAAAAAAATTGTATATATTCTTCTATCTTCTTCTCTCAAAATCATTATTTTTAATGAATTAACAATGAGAACATTGCACAGATATTTTCATTCAAAAATATAATTTTTATAGTCTTTACCATAGCAGCACATTCATATAAAAACTTTTTGAATTCTGTACTACAAAAAATCCGAATGCTTCTGTGTAATGGTTAAGTCTTCATCAAGTCTATCGATCTGTTCAGACTGAGATGGGATTTTAGTTTGACAAAGCTCCTGGCAAGTTTTTTGTATTGGATTTTATTTCCTAAGGAAATCTTTTTATATGTCGATTAATTGCTAGATCCAGGCTCAAATTTCAAGCAGACCAGATGAGTTGCTTCCTTAACAGTTTGACACTAGTCTCATTATATTTACAGTATTTTGTTAAAAAAAATGGTCTTATTCTCTTGACTGGACTCCACAGCCACCTATCAGTCTTGATCCATGAGGAGCTGTCATGAATTTAGCAGCAACAGCATAGTACAAGAAGAATTACCAGGACCACTGCATGCCTGAGGAAGATGACAAGCTGAGAGTGAATAAATCCAGAACTAGGTACCAGAACACTAGTTTTATGATCAACTGCTTTCCAGTGTAAATGGAACTGAGTGCTTCTTCTCACTTTTATTTATCTGTGGAGAAAAGGTGCTTCATCTTTCCAGCTGCTGAAAGACAAGGAGAGATTTCAGGGGAAAATGTGGCAGTTTGTATGGGAATTTCTATGTTTAGTAACACCTGAATCACACTGTGACTAATTTTCCCCACTGCTAAGGAAAGCTTGTGTCATATAAATATATTTTATGTTGGATTTTTTTTTAATGTTGGTTATAATGGAATTGAAGAAGACCAATATTTATATATATACAAGCAGTAGTGTGTGAAACATTTAAATAGTGCCCACTACTTTAAAATCTTTGTGCTTTACAATCTGAAATTCATTTAGCATCCCTGTATTTTTTTCTTTGCAGTTCAGAAGAGAGACTCAAGGAAACCAAGTTCCAGTCTAAGGCTACAGAGGAAGCACTCAGATCTCTGAAGTTTCAGGCAGTTGTCATGACTCCTTCCTTGCAGAGATAGAACAAATATGTCCTTACAGCACAAAAGAAGTGCATGACTTTTTTTGTCACAATGCTGGACGTCAGAACTGGGCAAGAGCAGTTGCTGTGAAATTCAACTTTGTACGTCACATGCTAGCTCAGGAATGAATCTCATCTGCCAGCTCCCTTGACTGGCTAAGTTGCATAACAAATGCACTGAGGACACAGCCAACGTTCATCCCTTCATGGGTTTATGTTCCTTGTGCAGGAGAAAGGAGCAGCATCGCGAGGAACAGCAAGAGTACTGCAGAAACAGAGTCCTAGTCTGGCTGGCTGGAGTCAGCTCACATCTACAAGAGGTGACAAAGCACATTAAAGAGGACAGAAAAGATCCAGAGAGACAGCTAGTGACACCTCCAGCAACTATTCAGGAATGCCTCCAGCTTTCCTGCAGAGGTGGCCACGTGCACGTCAGACACTGCAGCTGACTCTCCCAGCTGCCCTGGGATTGCTCTCCAGCAACATCAACAACACTTGCACCGTGTCGAGAACTGACACTTTGCTCTTGAAAGACTTAAGAATTACAATGGGACTGGGGGCCACTAAAATGAATACTTCTGTCAATGCTAGAAAGCACGGATGGGAACAGCTGACGAAGCCCTGCCCCTCCTGCCCATGCTGCTGTTCTCAGTGTGCATTTCAGTCCTTCTGGATGTTAGACTGACACTTTGACAAGCAGCAAATGTCTCCTGATGAAAACCATTAAAAACGTGGTGACTGTTTATGAAGTGCTGCATTTTGGCATGTCACCCTAAGCCATACTCTGTATCAACAGCTCCAGAAGAGATCCTCTTTGGGGCTCTGCTGGAACTAGGAATAGAAAAATCTTTGACACCTCTTTTAAAAGTTGAATGTGCAACACCAAAAGCTAACACATAAGTGCAGTTAACACAAAGCTGTGCTGTCTTGCCACCCTTTTTCAGCTATCCTTTGAGAGTTACACAGTTCTGGAGTGCCAGGGCTGCACTCCCAGGCAGTCCTCACATGGCCTGTAAGCCTGGGAGAAATACATTTACTGTCTGTTTCCTGCTGTAACATCATGATGTATGGACAAATAAATCTTCCACAAAGGACATATATAAGAAGCATTTGTGCTGCTGTGTGATTAGTTTTAAGAATCTGACTTCTAAATGTGAATTCTTAAGTTGAATTACAGAAGCTACTTACAGTTTGATCACTAGGTTCTTAGCAATTTCAGAAATCTAGATTAATGTCTTTAATCAAACAACCCAAGATTAGTTTGAGCACAATTGATTCTTAAGATCCTACAAACCTCTTCTTAGGAAGACTAATTGCAAACTTGGGATGCTCAAGCTGTTGCACTGCCAGGTGGCAACTCTCCTACCAAGTGTCCCTTTAATCCTCCCCCTCCTATCCCCTAGACTTATAAGGCAGGTAATAAAACTGTATTTGTTTAGATGAGCCACAGGTGGGAGTCTAAGTGCCCCACTAAGCACTCTGAGACACAACTCAGGCATATGCACCCTTCTCTTAAGAAAATCATGCTACTAGAGGATTTGCCACTCCTGTGCTTCAGCCACCAAGGGATTAATTCTTGAACTGGAAATGGGATGTTGTGGTCAGAAAAGTTTGTAAACAAGGCAATAAGCATAAAGGCTATCAATGGTTTAAGGTGAGTGGCTATTCAGGACAAATAGTACTTTTCTGTGTGGTTCTTGTTTTCCTTTCCCTAAAGGAAGCAGGGCCCAAAAGTTTTATATGTGTGTATTTCAGTTGTTCTGCATTTGTGTCTGTAGCTGATGGGTTTACAGCTGTGCTGATGCTGACACTTCAGTCTAGCATCACACACTGAGTAGTTTCCCCAGGGCAGAGGCACATTGGTGTCAATTAAAACTGATGCCTGCATTTCTAGTTAAGTCTCTGAAAAGCAGACAGGGTAGCTCTTCCTGTAAAGTTTTGCTGGGGAGAGCCAAGCGCATTTGAGATGTCCTGGCCTGTATGAATGTATACTCACAGGAGAAAGCTGTGAACCTACACCAGACTTGCTCTGCCTTTTGCAATCTATGCCTTCCATTCCACTGACACACTGGCACAGCTGTAGCCAGCCTCTCTTTGCCACGCTCAGGGACACTTGGGTAGATCCTGCACTCTGAGCATCATCTGGAGAAAAATGCTGTGCATGAGTACATCACTGTCATAGGATGGAGATAAATGTTCTATATAAATTTGCAGTTAAATACTCAAGACTCTGCATCTATAAATTGTTTTTGAAAAGCACACATAATTACATTATATGCACACAGTTGTTTGCTGCTTTTTCATAATAGGAATTATAATTTCAATTTGAAAGACCTGTTTTCTTAGGAGAGGTGTCTGAGTTTTATCCTGGAATGGAACAAGTTCTGTGTATGAATGATAACTTTAGGAAAAAGAACAATGGGAGGTGTCATACCTAGGGGAGGGTTTTTTCACCAAAGAATAATGTTCCTTACAGATAAACTAGTCTCAATCTTCAACACAAAGAAAAACATTTAGAAACAAGAGTTTGAAAAAATTCTATTTTTCCTGAAGGAAAGGAAAACTGGAGGCATATGTCTGACCTACAGGCTCTGAGAGCCTAAAATCCTAAACTAGAAATGACAGAAAAAATGATTCTATGTAATTGCCACAGCGTAGGTTTGCACTCAGACATGAGGATCACAGTTCTCCCTTGCTTCTTAAAACCACCATCCAGCCCATCTGTTTTCTGAACCTTTTACTTTGGCAGCACCAGATTTGGCCTCTTCCATGGAACTCTTGCCATGAAGAATTCTATTTCATGGCATAAAAACCCAGAATACTGCTGCACTAAAAGTATGGGAATAGCACCTCATAACAGGATGATTTTCTTTTCACCATTACCTTTAATAGCAGTGGCTAGAATTCAGCAATGAGGACATATATTAGTTTCATGCTAACAAATAAAATGCTTGATATTCCACCAGTCTGAAGGTGTAAATTTTAGTAATACAAGAACTATTAAATGAGAATAGAGAAAACCTTTTAAAAACGATCCAGCCTTTCGAAAAACAAACACTTTGTTTGCCTAAGGAACTGCCCTGTAGCTTGGGAGGATAATTCTTATGTATCACATAAGATACAAGATCTCCATTATTTATACAGCTAGCTGTTAGTCACAGGTCTGTTTTGAAAACAGTGAAGGGCTCCTTCTCTCTGTGGGGAAATCATAACTGATTGTGCTTTTGTCAAAATTTATACCTCCAGTCTTTAACTCTGCTGTCTGAAAAAGCCTGAGGCTTGTGCATAATCCCCCTGACTGCTCTGGCCAGGTTCTAATGACCAGCATAGAAAGGGGAGGAAAAACCTTCCTTGTACCCAAATCTATACACAAAAGTGAGTGTCACTTCAGAAGCTAGCTCAGCATGACAGATTATCCACTCTGCTTCTAGAGCTCCTCCTCTCTTCACTTCAACAAACGTATTTGTGTCACTACCAGCACTGCAAGCCATCCCTACCTAATGCTACAGAATGCCAGTGATTCTTTTTGTTCCATGTATTTGCACTTCAAGCCCAACATTACCAAGCATGTAACATGACCAGTTGGTCTATTTTTATCAACAATCTTAGTCATTCTGCTCACAAAGTACCCTTACATCCTCTTTGTAACCCTCTTAGAACCTTAATCCAGTTATAGGCACTGTTCCTTATCCCCAGCTTCATCCCAGTAAATAGATATATGGATAAAAATTCCAAAAAGATAGGGAAGTAGGTAGGCAGATAGACACAGGTAGATAAAGTTTTTTATTAGAAAGACAATTTCTAACCCATAGGAAATAAATGGTTTGTTTTGTTGGGGTTTTTTTCCTTATCTTTTGCTAGGACCTGTTTTAGTATGAGTTTTCCTGAGCAAGCATTATTTTTTTGCTTTCTATGATATACAGTACAAAATAGAAATATTTTCACATAATTCTGATATGGACCTGATTTAATGTTCTTGGGGGATAATGGAAAAATCATACAGTTAAATTTTTTATTCTATTTATAAAATGTATCTAGAGTACGAAAGCACAAAGGTGAAAGCAGAGTATGTGGATTCTGCCCTGGATAAAGGGCAAAGAAGACCCATGTAGACATACAGCCACAACACACCCCTGTATGTTGTGACAATGCTCATGAGAGGAGACTACCACCTTTTCTGTCTAGTAAACACCAGGCTGGTAAAATAAAATTCAGCAGAAAATTTCTTCTCACTGTATTCATTAAAAGATGTGCCAAAGGCAGAAAGAATCTAGCCAGGTCTCTAGCAAGCTAAAAAAAACCACCATCCTACAGTGAAAATAAATTTGGAGGACTAAGTAGGGAATAAACTTCCAACTAAAAAAAACATGGTGCTAAAGTGAAAAATAAATTTGGAAGACTGAGGAGAGATTAAACTTCTGGGTATTAGATGCACAAGGATTTTTATAGAAGCAGTTCTGCCTTCCAACCTGGAGGCTCCATACCACAGCAAAGACATGTTTGCCTACACATGTAACTGCTGGTTTCAGCTAGAACTGCAACAGCTCTGGTGGCTGCATGATCAGCTCATGGCAACTCTGGTTTGCTCCTTAGAGAAGTCACAGATAACTTGAGTTCACACTGAAGAATAATCGGTTTTTCTTAAATGCAAAAACTAAAGCTCATAAGCAAAACTACTAGGCTTCAATGGGTTCAAGTTCTGATCTGTGAAATGTAAAAGAGCTTCCACCCAGGAGGTGCATCAGATGCAGTTTGGATAAAGCTTGAGACTCTCTGTACCAAGAGAGTTAGACTTATCCCAGAATCCCTTGTGCCAAATCTGAAAAAGCATTCTTTTATTGGAGACATGTTCTATCTTAAACCATTTTTCATTTTCTCAAGGCCAGTCCTGCTATTTCACCTAGCAGTCCTCATACTTCTTTCTGATTGAATCAGGCTCTACCAACCAGCAAAGCAGATGTCCCAGACATGGCAGAAACTTCCAATAAACCATACCAATTTATAGAACAGTAAAAAAAGAAATAGAGAAACAGGTTGCTTCTCACGGCTGGGTATAGGGAGCACTGGTTGCCAAAAATAAAACCTTACATAAGCATAACACATGCTATATTTTGCTACAGAATATTTCACAACCAGACAGACCACATGTAACCACTACAACTACCACAAAAAAGTACTACTGCCTTTCTGAGCTACATAAAGGCACTGATTTCTCTTGTGTCCATGTTTAACACAATGTTTAATACACTAGAATATTAAAACCATATTAAATAATATATCACTATCATAAAACATACAAAATCAAAGCACATCAGTATCAAAAAGGGTCTTCATCACATGCAACTCAGTTGTCACAATTAGATACTGAATTAGTATCTCCTCTGTAGGCTGTGAACAATTTCTATGAATATTAATAGCAACTGGTCACAAGGAAGAGAAAGAATTTGAGATGCCTGCCTACAAACTAACAGAAAATGTTTAAGTTGTATTTAATGCAGTGTTGCAGCTCTTTTTCCCCCAAATATTCTCCTTAGAACTTTTTGCAGTAGTAATATATTAAATTTGGCTAGTTAATTTTTGAGACTCAGTATTTTTGTGTTGACCTCACAGGATAAAGAAATTAACATAAAGAAAAATATCTCTTTGTGTTAAAAATACTTTTTAACTCTGTGTTAAAAATACTTTTAGTGAGCACTAAAAATATTCAGTGCTAGAACACCTCCATTTCTCACCACATGCCTAATTTCTGTGTATAGCAAAGTAAATCCCAGCTAATCAGTACATTTGCATTAAAGTTTCTTCTCATAAGGAAAAATTAATAGGAAAGTATGTCTGAAAGTGTGTTCATCTCAAAATTGGAGACTGTACATACACCTAGTCTCAGTGTTTTTCCCAAAGAGATTCTGCACCATTAACTAAACTGCTAAAACAATGGAGTTCTTTAAAAAAATTTTTTTCTCCTTTCCATTGCAAGAGCCATTCTTGACCACCATTTCTGAAATGTGACTGCCAATTGTATTCTTCATGTTGTAGGATAATCAGGTTTTTTAATAATTTTAAAGAAAGCTTGCAGTGGAATAAATTGATAAATGTTTAAAAGAAACACCTTTCTGGAGCTTAGCTGGTTAAGAGAAATACTAAATCAGTGCTTGCTGATTGCTGCAGCCAACTGATGGGTGGCTTCTATATTTAGGATCCTCCTTACACCTGTCAAGAGACAGAGAGAGACAGCCAGAGAAAAAGAAATGTGTGCACCAGAGCAAGCAATCCAGAGACCCATCTCTTGCAGCAAGCAGCTAAAAATATAAGAAACAAAGGGCAATAAAGGAAACAGAGCAAAATCTTGTTATTTATATTACTGCACTGCTCTGTGACATGCTGTCAGCAAGCTCTCTGAAAGGGTACAGACCTCATTAGCTATCAGCAACTCCAGCTTCTACAGGAAGGCAGTGATACTCCAAGCTGGATGCAATCCAACTGTGTCAAACCTGGGCTCCTCAGGTGGATCCCTTTCCCTGCTGCTCCTTAGCCAAAAGCCTGAAGCCTTTGCAGCAACATTTGCATTCCAAAGTGAGCTCCAGCAAGTAACCATCCCTGTGCTCAGCAATGTCACTGGAAATGGGCTTCCCAGCTTTGATTGGCATCTGCCTGAATCCAGGATGCTCCTCCTCAGCTGATATGACTGCACTTCTTTCTAAATTGATGAATCATAGGTACATATGTGAACTAACAGAAGAAAAATCAAGTAGGTTTCTTTAAATAACACTATGCAACTAATTAATAAAACAATCCCATTGCAAAGGCTCCAGATCCCTTTATTTGTTTTAACAGAGTGACAGCCCCGCATTTCAAATGGAAGAGCATCCATCCAGCTGCAGCAGGAACTTACTTTCCATAAATTGCCCCTACCTTCCTCCCACCTCAGATGCACCATTCCTTTCAAATTTTTGATCTCCCAATAAACAGAAATATTTGGGTTTATACAGACTGGGGATAAAGAAATAGCATTGCTGGGAAGTAGAGAAAATACTGCTATTTTTTACACATATATCCCTTTCTAAATGCTACATGGCAATTCCTAAACAAAGAAACCAAACATCACTTCCCTGACTCATAACAATCCAGGTAACCTTTTAAAAAATATCTGATTCAGCCTGCATTCTTTTTTGGAAAAAGGAAGCCAAATGGCCTTTAAGTATTCCCCAGTGTTCAATGAACTATATCTATTGCTGGCCAAGCTTAATTTATGCTTCACTAACTATTACTTTCTCGGAAAATAAATGGAAAAGCCTTTTTTTCCCATCAATAGCAGATGAAATCCATATTTATTTGTTAAAAATTAATTATGTGGGTGTATGAGTGTGAGAAAATGCTCAGTCCCCATGAAAAACGTTAAATACTTCTAAATGTGGATGTTTCAGTTTTGACACAGAGCACATGAAGCAATTTCAGAAATACCTCTGAATCCTCTCATAAGTAGCCCTAATTATTTGCCTACCACTAGTGGTGGTTTTAACCACTATTCAGTAGTTACATTTATCTGCTAAGTGCACTTAACTAAGTTTTATGTAGGTAATAACTTCAGTTACACAGAGGCAAGAGGCAAATGAATATGAAAAGACATGGAAGATAATGAACTTACATTCAGCTCAATAAAGAGCTAAAGGCTCACTGAGGAAATCTGTGTATGATCCACACTCACCTACAGCAGTTCTGTGTACCTTAATGTCACATCACAGGAATAATTTCAAACTGTATAGGATAAAAATTACGGCTTTGCTGGTATCAACATTTTACCATCTACATCCATGCATTTTCCCCAAAGTTCAAAAGACAGAGGATTAAATGATTCAATACTTGGGGTAAAATAGATTCAGAGCAAGGGCAGGCCTTGGTGCCTGGCAGGGTGCAGAGTGGCAATGATGTGTGGTGCAGACCAATTAGCAGAAGCAGAGATAATAATGCCATGCATCTAAGGTCACACAGTCACTGGCTGCTTATAAAAGGACTTTATAAACGTAGGCTTGAAGTACATTTTTAAAAAACTTTTCTTTGTGCTTTTTGTTTTTTTCGTTGGAGGTCATGCAAATGAATATTAAATCTTTTGTAATTCCGCAGTTAAGAATATTCTACTGGTTATATCATATTTCATAATGGGGAAGTATGATACTGCTGCACAGTCTCAATACCACTGCCAGCACAGAGAAATACAGCAAAACATGTATCAATAATTACAACATATCACATGCTACTCCCACCCAAAGCAGTGGATCTCACTGTACTCATACTCAGGACGTAAGCCTGAACACATCAACATTTCATTAAAACAGATACAGAAATTTAAGTCTCTTGCACTGATCACAGTCTGAAAACAAAATGGGTCCATACTAGATGTACTGTAAAAAATAATGCAGCTCCTTTAAAAAATTAGCTGTGCCCAGTCCTACAAATATTTTCTTCTTATCTGTTCCACAGCCTAACTGTTCAGAAATATTCACATAACATACAATATTCACTTACAATATTCACTTGTAGCATAACAATGCTACAAGAGAGATCTATGAAGTTTTATGGAGTCCTAAAGGGTGGCAATGTACATTCACAAAGCACTAAGAGCATTGTAGTAAATAGTGGGCAAACTACTGCTCTGTCCTCCCTGTCACTAATGGAGTCACCTATGACAGACATTATACCAATCTCCTGGGTACTAAGCCATGTCTCTCCTATATTGATAACTGTAATAAACACAGAGGAGAAAAAAAATATAGAAGGATTTGGCTGTCTTGCATAATGTTAGAAGTGCACACACATTAGCACGGGTAACATTATTTCTGCCATTATTTATTCCCCTACAGGTATTATTAGGGAAAACCCTCAGGAGACATAAAATATATTGTTTTATCATTACTAGGGATGCTGTTTCCCTGAAAAACTTTCTGTCTAAGGATCTCTGCCTCATTCTCATAAGTTTCTCACACACAGAATCTGAGTGATACAGGGACTGTTTGTTTTGTTTGGAGGTTTCAAGCATTGTGCTAATAAGAACAGAGACACATGAACATGGTGTGTGCAGTGCTGCTGTTTGAGAGGTGTACATAGGAAATCTCAATCACCTAGCCTGACACACTTCATTCACACATGTCAAACTGAATCATACACAACAGAGTCAGCTGTATTAGAGAACAGATCCAGAAATGCACCAAAGATATAAAAAATGATGCAACAGATTATATTCTGTACATAATTTCTACGAATTCTTGGTATTTTTTACCACCACTCGGAAAACAGGGGGTCCAAACCATTCCCAGGGAGCTTCAACATTATTTTGTTCCATGGCATGAGAATGGAAAAGGTCAAGTTTAATATCATTAAATGGTATTACCTAACACAAAAGTGAAAGCTAGTCAACATCTTCGTGCTTCTCTGGAGTAAAATGGCAACAAAGATAACATCGATAGAAGCCTGTAAAATAATGCACAAATCTGCTAAAAGAAGAATTCAGAAATAATGTAAAGAAAAAAAAAGAATAATAGAATAGTCTGGGTCAGAAGGAACTTTTAAGGTCATCTAATCCAACTCCCTGGAACGGGCAGGGACATCTTTAAGTAGAACAAGTTGCACAGAGCCCTGTCCAAACTGACCTGAAATGTTTTCAGGGAATGTTTTATCAGCATCATTTAGTAATATTTTCTTCAGATCAAGTAGCTAATTCAGTACTTGATCAAAAAATTTGAAAGACTAGAGAAGGAGTATTTTATTTCATCTCATATTGTAACACCATTTCAAACTTACACCTTTTAAGTGAACTTTAAAATGAAAAGGTTTTGAGTTTCTTCCTTTTTTAAAAATACACCAGTTGAAAATAAAAAAACTTGGGAAATGGAAAAAGTACTGTCCAGCTCCTAAGTAATACAGAAGAGAGCTTTTGCTCCTTCAGATTTCTCTTCAGTACAAATTTGGAAGCTTAACATTTCAGAAGCACCATGACAGCTTTTAGAGGATGGACCCACAAGATGCTTAGTTGTAATGTCAAGGCATTTTATATATTTAATCTGAATTTTCCTTACCTTAACTTGGAGGCTAAAGTCTATGAAGTAGCTGATAGCCTGAATATACCTTCATAATTTTAATAGCAATAAGAATTCAGCCCTTTATTCTGCTTTGATATGTAGCAGCAAAAAATGTAACAGCACTTACACAGCATATTACAAACAATTGTACAAGCAAATCTCCATGCCCCTTTGAAGAATTCACTGATAAAGGAGAAAACTAGGTAAGAATAAAAAAGAAAAAGACCTCAAAACTGTGGTATTATTGTAAATAAACAGTTTGGGAGCTTTAATCCAGCCCAATTTGCAACTTTGAAACCGTGTAAATTCAAATCAAGTCTAGATTTGAGATGCATAGAATCGAGCTTTTCTTCTAAAAAGAAAAGGCAGGCAGCAATGATAAGAATTATATTTGTACAGAGGCAAACAAGAAGTGGTGAATTACTTGAGCTCAGAGAAAAATCAGGTGGTCCTTAGATTGCTGGCTTTTAAGTTCCTGAGATTTTTTTCTTTATTGTATCATTTCAACATCATTTCAGACTCGCAGAGAACTACCCAAACAATGTAAAATAATGATACTTCACTGCAAATAGCCCTTATTTTTATATTGATTTTGTTTAGATAGACATTGAGTGCTAAAAAGATTGTGTAATTGCTACGCTCTGAAAACAGGCAGCATTGTCAGCCAAGAAAACCTTCATTAGTTCATTATCCAATTTTCCCAGGTGAAAGAAATGTTGCATGGAGAGTGTGTGTCTGTGTCAAATCACATAGTAACAAACCACAAACTGAATCTATCTAAATTACCGTTGAATTAGAAACTCAATTTCACAGCAACAAACAAAACTGTGTACCTCATGCAGCCTAGATTTGCCCGGCAAATATTTGCTTAGGAACTTTGGAGTAAAACACATCTAAAATACTCCAAGTTTTGTGAGGCTTTTTGCTGGGTTTTTATCTTTGTTTTTGGAGGCGTTTCTATTAAGAAAAAATGGTTTAATCTATTACTTTGCAGACACTGTAGGAAGGTTTAATTGTAAGTAATGAAGAACTGCTTTATTTTAAGCAGTCTTTGAGTGATATTGCAGATTATTCTGGTTTACAGGAGAACTTTTTGGCCATTAAGAAAGCCTTGAGTAAATTCTATCCAAACACACATCCCTTAGTATCAGTGTAGGAAATCTGGATGCGATACACAAGAAATCTAACGTGAAGCACTGAAGTTTGTTAAATTTGGGTATGGTTGCTCAAAAAAATCACTGCACAATTAAAATATAGAGCCAGATACAGGAAATGTTTGGGTTTTTTTCTGCCATGTAGGTAACTAGAACATCAAGTATTTATCTGACATCTTGCTGATACATCTGTTTGCTGATTTTCAGAAAAAAATCCAGCTAGAAAGAAATTCCTGCCCAGTGGGAGTATGTACCAGTTACTGAAGTCACACATCATAAAAAACATGGCAGCAACCAGCATTCTCTTTCAGCAGTGAAACAAGGTCCTAGCAATACAAAAAAATCCAAATATCTCAAAACACCTCTTTGAATAGGATATCTCTACCACAGCTTCTAAGTTCAGAGAATAGCTTTGGCTAATAGCTTACTTTAAATTCCCAAAGGCAGATGCTCCTACACTCTCTTCCTGTAGTGGCAACTATTACTAGTTTTACATTTCAAAAGACAAGGTATGTCCTTTGGACCTTTACCAAAGTTATCTACAAAATCCACCAGTCTTACAGTGGGGTTGCATTTTGAGTAATATTGTCAATGAAAGGTGTTTCCAGAAGAAAAAAATGCAGTTGGTTTTGTAACTGAAGACAGATCACAATGAAGATATTATAAGAAAAATAACTTAGGCTTAAGGCAGTTTCTTATCTTGCTATTCCTAGCTTTCAAGTGCTTAAGCTTTAAAACCAGTTTTTCTAAAGGATTTTTTAAAATCTTAATCATCATTTTATTCTATAAGCACATTATTCTCACAAAGAGTAATGGGACAATTGTTGAGTAGAACCCTATTCACTAAAAAGAAATAGAGCCCCAGTTAATGAGATGTGTGGAACAAAATATTCAATCATCAATGTTTAATCTGTATTTGCAATGCTGAAAGCATCACTAATGAATACACAAAGTGTTTGTGGAACCATGGATACCTACAAGAATAACTGAGCATGTTTGCCCAAGACTACCTTGCAGGCCATTAAAGTACTTTATTCTATCAATAAATGGACTTATGAAAGGGAAGAAATGCTATCAGCAAAATACCTGCAAGCAAATTACTGTTCCATCCACTACAATATACAATTGTTAAGCAAAACTCCCAGCAGCCATGCAAGGAAGTGATGGGTGCTTTTAATCCTGACTATGAGAGTGTCTATACAAGGAACATATATAGCAGTTCAGACACTGGCCAAGTGCTCCTAATAGCAAAGCAGCTATCATAGCAGAATTTCACCTCATGTCCCCAAAAAGCATCAGTACCATTTTTCAGAGTAAAGCCAGCTTCATTGGAAACAAATATAAAGTTTGTCTGCACCTTTCTTGCTGATTTTAATTCTAATTATCCAAAAACTCAAGACTTCATACCCAAAGATGAATTAATTACTCAGTTGTGCATAATGAGGGGTTAAATTAAATTACTTCTATCATTCCTACCATTCCAAATTAAGCTCTAGAACTAATTGCTTAAGAAGAAAAAAAACAAAAAGTAAAAACAAAAAAAGCTACAAAAAAGTAAATTTGTGAAAGCTGCTGTCCTCTTATTGTAAATCTTCCGTATCTTCTCGGTGATTTCTCATGGGCAGTTCCTCACAGCACTGACTCCTTCTTCTTCACAAAGTAGGCAACAAACTCCAACTCTCTCTTCACCCAGCTACCCCACTCTTTTGTGGCACTCATCTTCTTATTGGACACAGCTGTGGCCTACTAAGGGCAGGGTTGTTCCTAATATTTGGTGATTGGTACAGCCACAACTCCTCAGGTGTGAGACTACCTTCTGCACTATGTTTATTTTCTTACATTCTGTCCCTCCGCAGAAAGCCACTTAGAGCAAACCTGCACATTATTAGATGTTGCAGTACTTTGAAAAAGAAAGTATTTCTTCCTTACAATTCCACATTTTTATTTAATAAAATCATGTTTCTTCCTAATCTGGGGTAACATTTTTCAGTGCCTTCCAGCACATTAAGAACTTCTCTTTCACATGGACACTTGCTCAGTGGGGCGCAGAAAATGAAGGGGTGTCAGAGCTTATCATTTAAAAGGAAGACAAATGACCACATCTGATATCACACATGGTTTCCTTGGGATATCTTACTATTCCCCTCTGCAAAGCCTAATAAAACCATGTAGTACATTTTATTTTATGTAATTTTCACAATCAGGCCTTGACAGTGATGACTCATTCTGTTGCAATGAAGCCTGTATGTGTTTAATCAGAAATTATTTTATGTGGATTCATCCTTGCACTCAGGATTTAAATGATACAGGACTGATACTCATTATGCTGAAATTACACTGGTGGAAAGAAGGATGAAATTGGGTACCCAACCATTTCCAAAGGCATTTAGAGTATATCCTAGACATATTCTTAGTCATGCACAGATCCCTCATGTATTTCTAATCAGTCAAAAGAGACCAGATTCTGCCTTCAATTACCACAAACCTGTTCCCCATGTGTATATTACAGTGAAATCTCCTTAAGATATGCTCCTGCACATATTAGTGATTCTCTCCCAGTTCATATGCCTACCACATAATCTAAAATATGTTAACAACAGATAAAAAAAAATCTAATCAAGATGCTAAGGCAACAAAAGTGGCTTGGTAAATAACAAAAAAATGGTAAGAACTATACTTCTATTGGTACTGGCTGTAGCAAACAAAAATAATTGCATTGAAAACTGTGGTACTCCTGCTTGAAATCTTTAGACTCTTGGTGATTGTCAGGTAATTAGTGATTACTGATGATCATCTTAACTGCTACTAGTCTGTAAACAGAAAAAAAAATATATACTTTTCTAACCATCTTCCTTATAGAAACAGGACATCTTGCTTTATTAAACACATTGATTCAAGCAGGATGACAATTTGGGTGTCATTTCCACTTGGGAAATGGAATAAAAGCAGCAGTAGCCTGTTCTGCGAAAGAAGTAACAGATCACCTTAACGAGCTCGTGTCACAAGGCCTTGCTGTATTGTTGTATTTTTATCTAACTATTGTCACTTTTGAAACTACAAACTATTCACAGCACAAATTTCAGAGGATCCCAGCACCCACAGCTCCCAGTGCTCTCCACAGTGGGAAGGAATTGGCACGACTGGCAGAGGAGCGCACCGAGCGCGCGGTGCCGGCATGAGTCACATGCTGGCTTCTCTTCACCATGCTGCCTGCAGGTTTTTGCTGACTCCTCTTAGTTTCTAAAAATGCTGTTAAGCTTATGTTTTGCAATCTGTGTACATCCAAGAAGCACAGATCGTGGGGATTAACTTCTGCCACATCTCCTGATCACAAGTTACCAAAAGAAGCAGATACAGTGGTAACTTTTCTACAAAGATTCTATTAAAAAATCACTTTGAGAACCAGGTAAACCAGAGGTATCATCCATCCAGGAAAGGATTGGCCATGCAAGTTTCTGAGGTAAAGTGGGAATATAGCAAACACACATCTTAATAAATTAGGCTTAACAGCTTAACAACACTTTTCAACTACAGAAGGCTTTAGAGGCATTAGCTAACAAATTAATCTTGACAATAAACCCTTGCCTGACTAAATGGTAAAATACTGAAGTTTCCTACTTTACTAAGAGAAATTAATATCAAAATCTAAGCTAGAAAAGTGGAGAAATAAGGCAAGGCAGATAAAGCGAGGCAGATAATACTAAAGAGAGGCATTTAATGATAAAAAGCTCAGCCATGGTACACACAATTCAGGATGTACATCATAGAACGAAAAGAAAGAATATTTTTTTATTAAATAAATTAATCTATACTGACTCTTTTTTGTCTTTTTTTTCCAAAATTTGTGCCACTGAATTAATCTCTAAGAAAAGTGTCAGATCAAGAAATGCTTTCTTTATTAAGAAATATACACACAGCTAACCAACTTACACACACCCAGCTAATTGACCTAACATGGGATTCTTTCAACAGAAGATGAGGGTGCAATAAGGTTCATTGCTCAATACACTTAGCTTCCATCCCTACATGGATCATTCTTCGCTTTGACCCGTCTTTGAAAAAAAATCTAAAAAACTTGTTACACCCATAGGTAAATAATATTAAAATGACAAGTGAGGCTAACAGAAAAACTGGATTTTCAAAAAGCTCTGCAGAAACTCCTCTACTTTTGAATGAATTGTGTATTATGCATTATATTTTATTCTACTTTAATCAACTGCAAGAAAAGTGCCATATACTGTAAAAAATAAGGAACTTTTGCATAAACATCTGCATGAGAAACCATCACATTTCTGGATTAAACTTACAAAACAGAGTTTTAATGGCAGAGCATTCCCCAATTCCCTATACTGCCTCCCAGTATAGGGCTGTATTTGGGATCCACAAGACTTCTACCAAATAGACCACAGTCCACACTGGGCAAAATGATTACTGTGAGGCTTCATTTAACCATTTACAAAATAAACCATTTTCCTCAACACTAGTCCACATCAGAATATCATTAATTAAAAGCTGCCTTTTAGTGGACTGCTGTACTTATCCCTCAACATTTTGACTGGTCTCATGGGACATTGGATCAACACGTGCAGGAGTGACCTGTAAGTCTCAGGGAAGGAATAATAAGGACCCTAATTTTGTAATTCATACTTACTGTCATCTCTTTTTCATTACTTTTCTCTTCCTGCAGTGTTGATAACACAATTCATCCATTTCAGACTGCAAAATGTTTCACTTCAATAATCTTTGACAGAACAGCTCCCATGACTCAGTTCCCTCCTATGAAAAAGGTTGGAATTTCTAATCAAGAGTCAACATATACCTAGTGTGGCAAATTTCTGCTCATTTCGATAATGAAGAAAAGTTCCCTTTTACTGGTTTGTTTAAGACTACCTTTGTGTATAAAGAAAAATGCAGCACATTATTAATAGTGACAATTTGGAACAGTGGCATGACTTGATTTAGGTTTTAATATTGCCACCACCCTTAACCACAGATCTTTTGTAACCTTATTTTTATGCCTACCTGGAAGAATATTTAGTCCATGCTATCAAAAGATAATAAAAATCTGAGTACAAATAAGGGTGAGAGAGATATCACTGGGGAACATTTTAAGTTGTGAGACCAGTCTAATGGGAACGTGCACAGGGAAAATAGGAACATTTCAGTTGTAATATTGTTTGGATGAATCAAGTCTAGCTTTTCTCTTTTAAATAATTCACATATAATTTATCATCTAATTCCTACAAAAACTAGACTGTGGACTCAGCAATTCCTTTGTGTTCTTACTTACTTTTCAAATCAGTCCAAAAATGAATCAGATTTTATTATAATGAATACATTTGAGAGACTTTGCTCACAGATTTCAACTGAAGCATTTTATGCAGAGAAAAATCTAATCTAATATGCACCTCCATGATACATCTAATAAAGGCTGTGCAAAAATTATTCTTAGTTCATATAATCAATAGGACACATTTTTCAAAAAATCATCTTCTTTCTGCATTTCTGGATGAACATTCATGGTCCTGGAGAAACAAAGGAAATTTAAAAAAAAAATTCTTAAATCACTATGTAGAGTATCTGTTACAAAATCAGACTAGAGTTCTTACCCTACCCAGCTCTCAATGAGAGGGAGTGAGAATGTAATTTAAAGAGGGTGAAAATCCAATAAATCACTTTTTATAATAGTCAGCAATACCACAACTTCACATTCACATTCTGTGGTTATTTCAGGCCTGCCTCAGATTAAAAAAAAGTCTGATTTTGAATTACTGTAATTAACTGCAAAAGCTTGCTGATTTGTTGATGCAAAATAATGTCAATCATTTTCATAAACTTGTTATAAACTTTGTAAATAAATAGGAAAAAATGATACAAGGAACAGAAATTCACTCTTTGTCATCAGTTTGCTGTTGGCATGCAGAGAAAGGTGCTGTAGGGATGGACATAAGCAAAAACCATGGTCCTCTCCCTGCCATCATTAATGTAACATTCTCCAACAGTGAGCCATCTCTTGTCACAGGGTGGCTGAAAAAGACAGTCTATTTTACATTTCACCCTGAAAACTTACTAAGGCTGAAAGGAAGGAGGAAAGGAAGGAAAGTGTGAAACACTGAGTTTGCTTAGAAGCAGAGTAGGTCAAAAAATAGTTTGGAAAGCAGTGGAGAAGGAAAAGAAAAATCCCTCCTGAGCTGAATAGCTGCAGGCACATGCCATTAATTTTAGCTATTAAAAAGTGCTGAAGTGTATTTTGAAAATCTTCACTCTTGCACAGATTTCTCTTAGAGTATCAATGGGACTTCTTCATTGCAGGGTACAAGCAGCACAGTCTGGCCCTAAATTGAGAATATACAACCCATGACCATTACTGAAGTAGAAGTGCAGTAATTTCACTATCAGTGCTATGTATTTCACAGCACTACTGTGTGCACTGCAAGGTACTGCGTAACATAAAAATCATATTCTGCAAACAATATTCAATCCAGTTCTGCTTACTAGTGGAAATCAGGAGGGAAAGAAGAATCATAACTCCCCCTGAAAACAATGACCAATTTGCTACAGTAGGCAGTGGCACAACTGATGCAAAACTCAGCTCGTGGTCTGATCCTACAGAACAGAGAATTGCCCCACGCATGTTTGAGGAAACTTGAGTGGGATCAGGCTCTTTAATAGATTCTGCAAGAGAGATAAATCAGAACTGTAATCTCAAATGCAAATCATTTAAATATTCATTGATACCTGTCTTGCAGCAGCTGTAGGGGAATGAAAAAGCTGATGCAGGAATGGGCCAAGAGCCATCTAAGACAGAACACACAGGCACTACCCAGGGCTGGGGGCACAAATGCAGTTATTGTTTTGTACTTATTTTCTCTGCATTTACAAGGTGCTAGCTCTGGGTTTTTCTACCAGAACACTAAGGACACCGAGCTGTCATTCTTTCTATCACGAAGTCTGATTCAGCATCTGTAAAAGGTGTAAATTAATTATGGTGTCTGGCTTTACCAAACTGTAGCAATGGTCCACTAATTTTATGTCAGGGTTGTTTTCTGGTAACTTTTTTCTTCTATTAAAGGAAATTTGCGAACAAGGCGCTAGAAAAAAAATTATGCCAGCAAAAATATCACTTTTTGTCACAAAGGTCCTTATGAGCACTCTAAACACAATCTGCAGCTTGAGCACAGGGGATCAAAAGCCTGGGTACTGCTGCAAAGAAGCACAAAACAGTCTGGGGCTCAATTCTACTTCTGCTATGGTCAGCAACACAGAGAATGAGTCATTTTTCTCTACTAAAATGCTTCTAAACTGCAATCCCTATCTCACAGAGGTTCAAGTCAAATATTGGTCTAGAAGATAACACTACCTTGGATATGGAAATCTCACAGAAGGCAAGAAAGGACCCAGGCACAACCATGTCAGTTGCCAGTGGGCAGCCAGAGTCTGGGTTGTTTGTTACAAAACATTTAAGCAGTAAGAATTTGACCACGCTTCCATCAGTTTAAAGTGTTCTGCTAGATAAATATTTTTAAGATCTGTACAACAGGCCTTCTATTTAACAATGAATACATTTCAGGCTAATGTGCTGCCAAGCTCCAGCTCTCTTTCTAGCAGCTGAATTCTTGGATAAAATCATTTTGCAGGGTATGAGCAATGCAGTTCTGAAAATAGCATCACTGCAAAATGAAAGATGGCAAGAACCTCTATAATGCTGATTTATTTCAATGAAATTTCATCTTTTATTATTAGGATCTATTTTGATGCTTTCAGCTGAATTTTCATACTTAATAAAATGTAAATCTATAGAATTTGGTCATTCTGAGGCTTCAGCATAAATACCTAGGAGGGAAATAAACAAAGAAATTGCCCTTCACAATTTACATCATAAAATATGTGAAACAGAAAAATGCTTTGGGAATCCAAATAATTTGCATTTATCACCACCATATTTACAACATTAAAAAAATGAAAAAAAAAACCAAACAAACAAACCCCACTACACAATCAAAAAAAAAATCCCACCAAAACACCAAAATAAACACCACCAATCAACAAGCTGTTTCACACTTATTCTAAGTATGTTTCCACTAGAAGAATGGATTGGAACAACATTCTTTAAAATATCAGTGGGTTTAAGCATCTTGCATAATGCTCAGCATTTAGACATGTGCTGAGAAAACACTAAGAGGTGATATTGCGCTTCCCTGATTCTAAGTAGATTGCATCTTTTGGCTCTCCTTCCAATTTACTCATATGAAGGTATACTTCAGTACTTTATTTTTTTCCTAATAGTGACTATTTTTAAGTAGGTTGAGAAAAAAAAAATTTTCAAACGAGAAAGAGCCTGATATTTTATAATCCATTAATACAGCAGTCTTTTCTAATTAACATCAGCAGCTAAACTGGCATTCTTCTATCACAGACTATAAGCTATAAATGGGATTTTATGCATATGAGAGGTCTCAAAATCCCCAAGACTGACAGTAGAAACAGATGAAAAGAAAAAATCATAAATGTCATGTATCTACCTTTGGTCACTGGTGCCACACAGAAAATACTGCTGAGACCAAGCCCAGCCACACTCTCAGCAGGACCTACACTTGTTAGGTCCATGTGAGGAAGCCAAAAATATGAATGTCCCAGTTGTGCAAGCCTTAATTCATATGACTCATATAGACTTCCCTGAGTTGTCCTAATGACACCAAAACAGTAAAGATGATTCATGCAAGTAAAAACTGGGAATACATAACTTCTTTTCTAAAAATGTCCTGTCTGCATACATATAGATATATGTTCATATGTATACTATTTTTATCTTTATATTGTCTTTATCCACCAATGTTTTACACCAATTTATGTAAGTGGCAGGTCTGTCCTGAATTTAATATTTAATGTAATACATACATACAGAACAAATGACTGAGAAGGAAAAAAAAATGTTAAAAGATAAAGGAAAGAGAGAAAAGGATGGCAGAGGAAAATTAGAGGGGGAATAAAAAGAAAAGACATGAAGATATATCCACAGTGATGCAATAATTACAGAAACAGTCCCATTGATTTTGAAAGGCTTCATTTGTAGCTTTATAAAATTAAAATATGCTTAGTTTGAGGTTTTTTTTTCTTTTTTAATCCGTACAAACAGGTTTATTATCAGAAAAGAGGAATGTGTATCTTTTTGTAGTACATTACTCACTATCAGTAACAATATCAACACATGCTGTGCCAAAAGGATACTCAGGAATTACAAGATAAACTTAAGACTATCTGTCTTGATGCAGTGTAAAGAAAAGAAGAGAAATAAACTGAGACTTCTACTGTCATTATCAGGCAACATACAAACCTTGTATATCTAACAGTATGTTTTTTCTGAACTCTGTACAGATAATAAATATATAAACATACATGACTACAAAAAAGAAGTGCTTTGCATAATGTGATGGCAGTACTGGTTATAGTGCCAGGAGTACTACGTGCAATATTCTCATCTAAATATCCGCTGTGTTGCAGGTGTAATTAAAGGACTTGGAGTTGCTGTGTTAAAAGTAAGACTGTGGTATCTTGTACCAACAAACAGACCCCCAACACATGGCACAGCTAATATGATACATTCAAATGGAATGCAATATGCATCAATCAGCAGCTAAGCCTTGTGGCTCAGATCAAGACACAATTACTACTATACTTTAATAGTTCATTAAAGGACAGTCTTCAGTATTTGCAGGGAAATATTTCAACACTGGAAGCAAGGAATGCACTACCACCTGCACAGATTTTCAATGAAAAATTAATGCTACTATTTCATACAACACAAACCTGCACCTGAAATTTTCTATATTTTGCTGTGTAAACATATCAGGGCCTTTTTGCCTTATCCGAGAATTAAAATTAATCAAATTACTGAGATTCTATCACCCAGGCATTGCATAAACCTTCAGCATTTTTTGCTAAGAATACCACATACTTCTATAATATTATATTGGTGATAGTGACTTCTGAATGTTTTAGTAAAAGCACATGTTAAAATATTTATTAACGCAGAAGAAACAGATCACTGAAGGAAAAGTGATTGCACAACAATAAGTTGTAGAAGAAACCATATACTCTACAGCCCTGTAGATGCACATTTTTCACACAACAGCTAGGAAATCT
This sequence comes from Geospiza fortis, assembly GCF_000277835.1. Classification (NCBI taxonomy): domain Eukaryota; kingdom Metazoa; phylum Chordata; class Aves; order Passeriformes; family Thraupidae; genus Geospiza; species Geospiza fortis. The sequence continues at coordinate 1,199,476 of NW_005054477.1, read as the reverse complement.
TGCTTCCTCAGACCAACTTTTTCACTAAGAGAAAAAACAGACTGAAAATAATGGGGAGAAAGCAGGTAGCTAAGCACAGAATATCAGCAAACCTCCAGTTCTTCAATTATTCATATCCTTTCTTTCCTTTATTCTCCTCTCCCATGTGGTTTTTTTATTCCTATTTTTAATATTCTTAATATATATCTTTTACATTAAGAGCATTTGCGTCACTTCTCTTTGTTCTTCCCCATTTGTAATTTTTAGTAAGAAGTGAAACACTGCTGTCAAGTCTTAAAAAAGAATAGAAAAAATGTTTTCTCCTTCACCTGTTACATCATTACTTTTTGCTAAGCAGCTCTCCCTGCATCAACCTGTTGTGTGCTGCCTTCTAAACAAACTAAGCCTTGCTTGCACTTTGATGTATTTCAAAGGAGAAACAGTACTGTGAAGGATGCACAGTCTCTATAGATTGTTTCTGCAATATTTCAGTGGAATAACAATGAGAAAAAAAGAGCAAACAGCAAGTAGATTCTGCAGAACATGGAAATGTTGATGACTAACATGTTCTGAATTATTTTATCATAGGTATAGTTATAATTATAGTTCTATGTTTCACTGTTGTCAATTTCTATTATCATGACTGTCAATAAAGGAATTCGGGAGGAAATTAACAAAAAAAGATTGGGAAGCAAAACCAGTTTTAAAAGAACATCACATATTCTTATGTTAAAAGCAATCTGGACTTCTATTTGAAATCATATATATTCTTTTTATATTATATTCTTTGAATTCACTGGGTTGTATTTTTCTTTCTCTTTTAAACCCACAGAAATCCACATAGAAGATAAATTGTAATTAGTTGTGTATGATAACCTTAGCAGCTCAATGAGAAACCATAAATATCAGAGCTCAAAAAACCATAAATACGGGAGCTCAAACACAAGAAAAAAATGAAATAAAAAGCCCTGGGTTTGTTTGTATTTTGCTACACTTGCTTCTACATGGCACATCTTTATACACT
>NW_005054477.1:1197299-1198444 GCF_000277835.1 Geospiza fortis | reverse complement strand
AGACTCTATTTATTCAACTTAGAAGATACCAAGTGTATCTTAGTATCATATCCTTGTATTCCTTTCATTTAACAGTGCGAGCATCCCTTTGAGTCTTTCATAATGGAACCGATACTCAGAACTGAATCCAATTATAACAACCTACCAGCAGTACTAATTGGTGAAAATGCATTGCTGGTAATTACTGCAACGCATCCTTCTGCCCAGGATGAACGACACCAATAAATTCTACCCAGTGTTAAACAATAAGCAAAGACTACCATCAGCACTGTTTTTCTTATGTAAAATGCATTAAAGTGAGTCATCCACTTAAAAGTTACCTACTGGTAGCTTTAACCCAGATTCGGGGACGAAGGTAAGTGCTTCAAAACCAACCAACCAAACAAAAAGAATATAAAAATAATGAGGTGAGAGAGAAGAAAAAGAAAGAAAACACGATCACATAGTGCTTTGTCGTGGATTTTTTTTTTCCTATCTGTAGGCGAATCTTCAATACTTATTGGCTTCCTTTTGCCTTTCTTTTATTGCATCATTATTATTTGATCTTTGCACCGCTCTGGGCAACACTTTCATGCTAATAAATTCTGCAGCGCTTTAAAGATTTCTATCTCAGGGCCAGGCAAGGCGCCGAGCTGCGTGCACCGCGAGCATCCTTCAGCTCTCGCGGAGATATTTCTGAGAAGTGACGATTTGCAAGGCCGAGGCCGAAGAAAACACTTCTTCAGCTGTGTGGCTTTGAGTGTGTGAAAGCCCCTCGGGCGGGACCCCGCGGAGCCCCGGCAGCCCCGAGCCCGGCCAGGCAGGAGGGAGCCGGGGCTCGGAGCTCCCGGCCATGCCCCGCTTCCCATGCCGGCCGCGGAAAGGCAACGAAATCCGCCCTCCGTGGGGATTTTCATCAAATTGCCAAAGTTTTCAGGGTTTTTTATAAACAGTGTTGAAACTCCATCCAGGGCTGGAATAACCTCTGTGGGAGGAAGGGGCGGACTCTGTGTAACTCGAAACTTTCTTCTCCACAAGGATGACCTGACGGGGTGGATCTGGGAGCCGCCCCGGAGCGGGATTCCGAGGCGAAGCCTTTACCTCAAAAGTCCCGCTGCCGGCCGTCCCCGGAGCTTCCCCTCCCGCGACCGCCCCGGCGGGACCTT
>NW_005054477.1:1194943-1196310 GCF_000277835.1 Geospiza fortis | reverse complement strand
CCGCCCGGCCGCCGCCCCCGCCCTTGGCAGCGTCCCGGGCCCGCTGCATCCCCGAGCGCCTCCGCGGAGCCGCCCCCGGGCACGGCCGGGGGTCCTCGGGCTTCACCCCCGCCCCGCCGCATCGCTAACCCGGTTATTCATTTCAGATCCCTCTGGAAATCCAGAGGACGCATTGCCTCTCCCCTCCTTTCGTTTGTTCACACACACCAGTCTCTGTGGCAACTATACGCTCTCCGTATAAAGGTAGAAAGTAATCCAGGGAAATATTTCTTAGCCTATTTGTTAAAGCAGTTAAAAGTTCAGTGACAAATCTGATTTTCTTTTTGATCTGTGGGTTGGTTTTGTTTGTTTTTTCTTTGTATGTGCTTGCATATTTATATTTTAATATATTTACTTACTTCGACAGGTGAAAATGACAGAGCAGACCCAGTATTCATTTTGTTTTCACATCCTTTATATTTAAGGATCACATCTTGAATGTATTAACTCACAACAATTTCTATAAAACAGGAAAGTGCTCATCTCTATTTTAAAGGTGGCGAAGGGATCAAAACTGAGATGCACAAATGCAGAATTGAGTGCTCACATCGCCCGGGCTCAAAGCCAGCACGATATTTCAGTTGCAATCTGTAAAGCATGCAGTCACTCATCTACATTGTCTCTGGATTGGAGCTGGCACTTGGGAGCTCGTGGGAAGAACTCCCAGTTGTCTTCACCTATCCACCTACCCACAGGTACGTAGGATTCATCAGGGTTCGGGTGCAAGTTTGAAATAGCATTTTCTAAAATGGTTCTGCAGCCTTTAGACTCAAACTGTCTGAAGAGTATCTATAGCTCAGCTTTTGTTGGTTTCCATAGTCCTGACAGTTTTGCCACATGAAGTGGCACCTCTTTGGGTACTCACCTGTAACTGCTGTGGCTGAAGTATTTCTGCTTCCCCACGGGGATGTCAAGGGTACCAGCACAGTCATGGCCTTGTGGCACAAAAGTCCTGCTTCATGAGATGGATTGTGAGGAGATCTGAGGTAGAAAGATGGTAGGGAATGGATTGGCAAAATGCACAGAGGAAAGGGGCTGGAGATGTGAACTAGTACAGGTTGCACAAGACCATGACAAATTTACTTAGATAAAGTAATTTACTCAGATAAAGCTCCTCATTTCTGGGCTCTCGCACTAAGAGTAGCATTATCAGTATCAAGTTAACATCAATTCAGTTACGAACATGAATATTTAACAAAAACTCTGATTCTGCTCCTTGATAGGACTCTGGAGTTTGGCTCCAGTTCATGCCTAAACTCTGCTGAGTTACCAGAAACCAGATGTTCTTCAGTTAGCTGTGCCCCAAAACACCTACAGTTTTGCAGGGG
>NW_005054477.1:1168301-1194900 GCF_000277835.1 Geospiza fortis | reverse complement strand
TGTTGATTTCCCAGCAGTGCTGCCCCCAAGAGCCTGTTGGGCAAGCTGTGGGCACTGAGCTGGGAAAGAGATGTTCTCTCCCAGGGGATAACTCACTGGAGTGGGCAAACAGAAAAGTACTGATGTGTTGGTGTGGGAAAGAGAGGGTGCAAGTAACTGTGCAAACACACCGAGAAAATGGTTTCAGTAGGCGAGAATAAGCAATAGCACCCTTACTCACAAGTACCATTTCAATATAATGTAAAGGAGACCAAAGAGCAGGGAGTGATAATGTAAAATAATAAATAGATAACTAAAGGAAGAGAGACAGGAATGTCTCTTTCATCATTAGTACAATTTTCTGTAAGCCTCACTTCTGATGCTTATAGAGTTTCTTAGGGCAATAATTATAGCTGCAAATAGTTGCAACAACAGTAGCACATGGGATGGCAATGGAACTGTGCAATGCATGGGTTGCTTGACACCCCCCCTAGTACTGTAAGGTCTGGATTAATCAGGACTAATACACTGAAAACATCTGAAAAGTGAAAAAGATTCTAGAGGAAATACTGCTATGATTTAATAAGTATTCAAAGCTTGCAATCTCCTGTGCTATTTACAACTATATAACAAGACCCTCTACAAGTTAATCCTAGTGTGAGTGCCTGTGGAGCTCACTGAAACTCAGGGATAAAAGAGTGAAGTTGTCTATATGAAGCTCCAGCATGGAGAAGAAATACACAGGTTAGCTCCAAACGAGCTGGTTGAGATGTGGAAGAGCAGCCAGGGCTGGAAAATGGAGCTTGACAAGGGCTGTGGCATTCTGTGATAGACAACTCAAGATCAACTTGCAAGTTTTTCAGGATTTACAAGTAAACTTGAACTGGAGCCCAGTTTTGAGAAAAGGTAGAGTCAAATAACAGTTCTCCTGTAAAATTAAGTAAGGCTGGAAGTCAGGTTTTGAAGTTTTGCCTTTTTTTGAATCTGAAATTCAGGAATCCAGTGCCAGCCTGAAGCATGGGGAAGAAAAGAAAGCAGGACTTATTCCATGAACAATTTATTATTTACTAATCAGCCAGTCTTTGGTTCACCTAGTTATTTATGGCCTAAAAATTCATTAATTTTCCAGGTATTTAATAAAGATGCAGAATGTTTAGAAATGCTGACCTCATCCTAGAGCTGTGTATGGACATGAGGAATAGGCCTAAAATGAGTTCCTACTACCTTCAACAAGGAAGTGTGATTGGCATAAAACATTAGTTTATCAGAGTTCAGGTTCTTGGTATGTCTTCACCCTCCCATAATGCAGAAAAAAAAGCACAAATGTAGTTCCATCATGAAGTTTTAAAAAGCCATTCAAGTCTCCTAAACAATCAATTTCTTTACATTTGCTGATTAAACTATTTTCTTAGTCACTGTTTTAAATACATGGCATGTATTTCACAGTAACATTGCACTGCAGAAATTCTTGAAATTTATCTGCATTGAGATTCCTAAAGATCTATTACAGCAGACAAATCTTTTTCTTTAAGCACTTGAATGACAAAACAACGAAAGTAAATCTTCATTCTTACTTCATTCTAAATTTATTTCCTGTCATATCTGACCAAGACCTTTCTGTGAAGGAGCACGAGAGCAACAGGTACTGATATAATGAGGCATCTTACAGAAAATTTGCTATGTAGCTATTTGGTGGACTTGGCAGGGTTAGGCTTGTGGTTGGACTCTTACCTTAAAGATCCTTTCCAATCTAAAATATTCTATTCTGTGATTCTACTGAAAGTACTAGAAATCTTTCAACTGACTATGGTAGTCCATATGTCAGAAAAAAATTCCTATTGCAAAACTACAACACTTTATTTGCATCAAAGGCTTCTTCTCAGTTCATTTAATCTGTAGCAAGTATTAATTAATAATCAAGCTTTTCTCTTTTATTTCAATTTCTGGATATATTATTTATGTTTTCATGTCTTATTTACACCATTGCAAATCTAGCATAAAAGACAAAGGAGCAGAGCCCTCTGTCTCTTAACTGTTTTAAAAAAAAATCCAAATTTTTGATGTTAACACCAGAATCAAAGTTTTATTAATCTGGTTTTATACTGGTATATAAACTCATTCTGCAGTAATCAGCATTTTCAGAAAAATTCTTGAAGCCAGTGACATGTTAAGACCACACATGCAGTGATTGCAGCACTTGTGTGAATAGATGGGACACAGTTACCAAGTGCCTTAAGTGTCTTTTGTGGGGGCATAATAGGCAATAAATCTGTACTGGCTTTATTCTTGCCAGCCCTGATCAGCATTTTGCTGAGCACATTCCACCTTTGTGCTTGGTATGACACATACTCCACTAGATGGAACCTCCAGTTGTTACTGGGTTCAGCCAAAATGTGCTTGCTGAAATATGGCAAAAAGTGTGTGCATGACCCTGGAGAAAGGTGTAAAGCACAAGTCTGATGAGGGGCGGCTGAGGGAGCTGGAGATGTTTAGTCTGGATAAAAGGAGGATCAGGGGGAACCTTATCACTCTGTACAACTGCCTGAAAAGAGGTTGTAGAAAGTGGTGTCAGTCTCTTCTCATGAGTAACAAGTAATAGAACAAGTGGAAATGGCCTCAAGTTGCACCAGGAAAGGTTTAGGCGGGGTATTAGAAAAAAATTTCTTCATGGAAAGGGTTGTCAAGCCCTGGAACAGACAGCCCAGTGAAGTGGTTGAGTCACCATACCTGGAGGTATTTATATGTGTAGATGTGGCACTCTAGGGACATGGTTTAGTGGTGGACTTGGCAGTGCTGGGTTAGCAGTTGAGCTATATAATCTTAAAAGTAAATTATTCCAACCTAAATGATTCTGTGGTTCTGTAGTTCTATGGTAATCAATGCCACATACCAAAACACTATTTTCTTCCTGGCATGTAATATCTTCTTTATATCTGTGTTTTACATAGGGAAGGAGGAGTAATCTTGCTGAATAGTTCTCATTCTATTTGCTGGTGCAGGACTGACTAGAGGCAGCCTGATCTCAATTTCTAATTTCAGGGGTAAAATGGTCTTACTGGAGTCTGCACCAGATGGAAATGCAAGATCCAGCCCTTTGCAAGTGGGATGAATTGTTTTACATATTTGAATTTGACAACATTTATATTGCAAAAACTTTGTGACCTACATCCAAGAGCAAGATAATCAACACTGTTTTGTTCTCACCCTTGTGATTTTCATATTTGAGTAAGCATTCTGGATCTGGTAGCAAAACCTTCACTTTTTGATATGAATGTTTATGCTTTTCTTGTTATTGTCAGATTTGAGGAAAGCATTGATTCTAATTCTAGTCATTAGATCTGTATGCATTTTCACACTTGGGTTTTTTGATACTGCAGTTAAGCCAACAGTAACTTTGGGATAACTTAATATTGAAACTTGGAGTCCAGAACAATAAAATTTCTCCCACTGAATAAAAAAGAAAAATAGTTTATAACCAAGTTACAGTGTAAAGCTTCATCCATGGTGCTGATTTTGCTTGGTGTAGAGTTGATTTTTTCCAGAGTAGCTAGTATGGGGCTTTGCTTTGGGGTTATGTTGAAAACAGTGTTGATAACACAGGGATGTTTTAGTTGTTGCTAAGCAGAGCTTACACTGTAGGACTATATGGAGATAGTAGTTTGGTTCTGAAACACTCTGTGTTCATTCTAATATTATCATTAATATGCTTCTGAGTTTCAAAGGAAAATTGATTTTTTTTTCATTAATCACTGTGTTATATTTCATAGTATAATGTAAAAGTGCTTATTGTAATTCTCATATTGTTGTTGTGACACTATTCTCAGAAAACCATAAATGTCAGTCATCTTGCTGGAGAACACCCTCAATTATAAATGTTAAACTGTGCTATGTTTTGAACTTGTAAAGAAATATAACTTCTAAGAGTAGTATTATACAAATAACATGTTTTATAAAGTTGAAATTGACAGTATTTTTGTACAACCTTGTCTATTTTCTACCAAGTCCCTAATCTATTTTAATTTACTTTATTCCATCTCTTCCACTGACTTGAAGCATATACAGTTCTTTCTTGAAACAAAAAAACCCCAAAACATATATATATATATAAATATAAATATATATATATATATGTTTCTTCTTTAACCTCTCAAATCAGACAATTTTCTCCATTGTTTTCACCCTGTGAAATATATTCCTATGCCAGTAGATGATTTTCTAAATGTAAGGGTGGGCCTCTCCTGAAATCTGGTCTCTTGCAACTTCATAGGACTAAAAGAAGGTCCATTGACCCATGGAGAGGCACTCTCTGTGATGGCAACAGAATAATCATTGCAAACCACTGTCAGCCAAATGGAATTAAGCCATCTCAGCATCTCATCCATTTAACCTAATTTACCAGGTGGTTATCAAAGGTACATTCCAAAGTTATTGCTGAGATTTTACTGCAATATTCCTGCAAAGGAACAGGGCTGTTGTGCCATCCAGCCACAGGTCCTACTTTTGGAAGTTCAAGAGGGTAGGCTGAACTTTAGTTGGAAGGTTGTATTTGTGCCCCCTTTTTAGAGCACAGCTGTTGCTGTTCCTGTTCTGCATTTGGTGAGATACTCATAGACCCTATGAGAAAAGGGTTTCCTTTTTTCTTACCTAGTTGAAGTCAATGGGCATAGATCAGCACCTCCACAGAATTGTTCATCCTGCCCTAAAATATGGATTGTTGAGTATTGGTATCCTGTTTGATGTGCTTTGTAAACTAGTAGTAAATACAAAAATAACTTAGAAGGAATACTGGGCAGGGGGATGGAGAAAAAGTAAGAATGAATTATTATAGAGCAAAAATAAGAAAAGAATAGGAAAGTAAATATCAAGAAGGAAGTTTATGCATGTGGAAATAAAGATATGCATATTGTCTTCATTACGTATCATACAAGGTAAAGAAATTTTTTAAAAGGAAATAGAAGAGAAAAAGTAAAGTGAATCAGGAAAACAGGAATATGAGGAGGAAAAAAATCATTAGGAAAATGAGACAGTAAGGGGAAGAAAAACTGTGTGCTGATAAGGAAGACATACCAGTAAGTAGGAGGGGTAACAAAGAGGAAAAAGAGGAACGAGCTCACCAAGAGAGGTTTGGTCTGCACATGTGCACTTGTCGACTTAGTTGTAAAAGATGGCAAAAGAATGGCAGGAAGAAGTCAAGTGTCTGTTATGCCAGGGGAGCAGAGCAGAGGCTTTGCCCTGCGCTGGCTCGGAGCCGGGTGGCCCCGTTGGCCGGGTCAGGCCCATCTGCTGTGCCCTGCCCCAGGAAGAGGTGATCAGCTCAGGTAGCAAAGGGCACAGAGCTCCCAAAGGAGCACAAGACCCAAGCCTTGAGTTCAGGGAGAAGGCAGAGCTCCCTCCTGTGTAACACAGTTCACCTCAATCTGGTTAGACAGCTTCTGCTACACATTTTACACCAGCTGCAAAAAATGATTTAAGGAAATTTTGAATCTTTTGTATGCTAATAATTTCTAATGAGGGAAGCTGGTGGGATAGATGGTAGACTTTATGCCAAGTAGCCTTAAGAAATAATAAAATAACAAATAAATATTTATAATATTCTTTCTTCAATAAAGCCTGAAGATATATAAATTCTCTCATCTCTTTCATGATTTATTAAAAATCTTTAATTGGCTGTTCTTAAAAAATTCCATTTTGACTTCTAAAGTGAAAAGTCAAAAGATAAAAGCATCTGTAGGTAAACTTCCACATCTGATCTGCCCATGTCTCTAGAATTCAAATGAAGGAATGGATTTAAAAAGTTACATTTCAAGCTCCTGCTCTCATTTCAGCAGTAAGTGAGAATTTTATGTTGTTTAATTTGAAAGGAGAAAGTAAAATGTTTGCATTTGCCCATAGTATCTATATGGGTCTAATTATTTCTGGAATCATGTGCCATTAAGCTATATAATAATGATGTAATTTATTTGCATGGGTTAATGCCTTAAGAATCCAAACTATTTCAGAAGCCGTAATGTATCACTATGGTAATGTTAAGCCCCCTTGTTATAATTGGGTCTGTACAGTCTGCCATTCCATGCAAAGCAACAAAGGGCAGCTCTGCACAAACCACTCCAAATGTTGGAATTAATTGTGTTGTAGACTTCATATTGCACTTGCAGATGTTATTAATTACTGCTACTCTCTGTTTAATAGCTGTTTCTATAGTAACTCTGATTTTTTTAAGAGTGTGTGAAGGGAAGTAAATTGAGTAGTTGTTTTGTTTGTTGGGTTTTTTTTCTCCCTACAAGGAGGACAAAGGCAATCTGACTACAGATACACCTATATAAATATATGTATATGTATAAATACCCAAACCCTAAAAAGTGCAAGAAGCGCAAGATAAACAAAAAGTAATGACACAGAGGAACATTAACGTTTTCAGAAGATACCAAGCTACTCAAATGATCAATTACTGAAGTTAACAATCTGCTCTCACTTGATCCTTTTAAGTTTGTGATTTTTGTCACAATTTAGAAAGTCCAGTGAAATGAGAGTGCATGCAGTGCAAGCTAACACAGATCTATGTCTGTGTCCAACATCACAGATTTACTAGATACAAACACACTACCAATGATGCTGGCCTAGGACTAAAAGACTTAAAACATACATGTCTGAAGACTTAATAATAAATTTAATATTTTATGTGAATTATAAACTAACCACAGTTGTGTAACCTGCATTTGAAATACAGCTTTTACATCCACTGCCTGGCATATTTGCAAGAACAGAGTAAAGTATGTAGTGTATCAGCTAACACACCAAGTATCTGTTAACTTTAAGTCATCTCTAAATTCTGTGTTCATTCAACACATGCTTTTGGTTACAAAGTATTCTAAAAACAGATAGAATGTCCTGGTAACTGGAGATGTGGATAGTTTAATATTTACTCCCTACACATATCAGAAAATAAAGTGAAAATAAAGATTCATAAATAAAATTACTGATAAATTAAAAGTTATTGTTTCTTGAAACTACCAGGAGTGGGAAAAAAGGTAAGATTTCTTTTGATATTTCAAGATGATACACTGAAATAACAAATATTTCCTTTTAAAGTGTAGCAGTTATCATATTCTAACTTAAATTATCATATGAAAAGTATAACAATCTCAGCTTATTTCCATCAATAGCTATTATAGAAAACATGACTTTAAATGTCCAGCTCTCCCTCCCTTGAGTACAATAAACCTTTCGTCCACTTTGACATGCAGATGACTGACTCCAGGAGTACCACAAGCACTTTCCTTTTCTATGGAAGCTCACTGCCAAGTGCCATGTGCATCTGTCTGTCCTGTGGGAGTGAAATAAAACCTTTTGAATTAGATAAGCATTTGTCCCATGCCCTGATGACATCCTGGGTTTACAGTTTAAGCAGGTCAGAGTGATGCCCATTTTGTGACTGACCTTCAGAAGGGCACTCAGCACCTCAGCTGGTGTGTGACAGCTGTCACAAGGGTGTTTGGGTGAAGAAAGAGATGAGATGGTTGACTCCATGATCAGAAGGCTTGATTTATTATTTTATGATATATACATCTATTTAAACTATACTAAAAAGAAAAGGAAAGGAGAGTTTCCAGAACCTGCTACCTAACCTAAGAATAGAAAAAGTAAAGAATGATAACAAACCCTGCTCTCGGCACAGTCCGAGAGAGCTCTCAGTTCTGGATTGGCCATTATCTCTAAACATCCAATCTGGGCCAATCCAGACAGACCTGTTGCATTCCACAGCAGCAGATAACCTATTGTTTATGTCTTGTTGCTGAACTTCTCAGCTTTAGCAGGAAAAATCCTGAGAGAGGATTTTTCATAAAGGAAATGTCTGTGACACTGGTGTGCATTAGTAGCCCAGGATTTGAAATTGTCATCAAAACATATACACAAAGCACACAGTAAATAAAAAAATAACTCAGGGTATAATAAATTTATTAATCATTAAAATAGAGTAATAAAAAGAGAAGAATCTCAATGTCTTAGAGGACAAATCTAGACTGAGAATTTTCCTTTTATAACACAAATCAGTGTTTTGAAATCCTTGTAGGACCTAAACGTGTTCTGCCTCCTACTCAACATTTTGCAGCAGAAATCCTCATTGAGGAGAGGCTGCTCTCTCACAGACTACCCTGTGTCCTGCAGAGGAGCCACCACCACCCCTCCAGAGACTGACTGAGACCAGGCTGAGGTGCCTGCTAAGAAAAAGCAGCAGCTGTGCCAGATTTGATCAGTAATCCCTGGAAATAGAGTTTCTCTGTTTCTTTTTCACTTTGGAAACTTCCTTTGCCCTTGACTAGGCCTTTCTTCTGACCAGTCTCCTGAGATCTGTTTTCTAGGCATGAAAAGAGATGAGAATATTCTCATATTTTTTTAAATATGAGAAGTCTATGGGAGACATCAAGTGGTGGACATAACCTTGAGAGTACAGGGGTAAAGGAGGCAGAAAACCCAATGCAGGGTCAGAAAATTGAAAGCAAAAGGATTAATTAAAATATACTAAAGGAGTTTTGAAGATGAAAAAGGAATATAAGTGCTAAGTATTTTCCTCTGTAACAGAAGCTGTGCTGAAAATCAACCGGGAAAGCATGGCTTTTATTTGAGAGGCAATTTGCATATTAATATTGTGATAGCATTATGCAATAGTATATAAGACAGATTGGGTAAATAGAGGCTGTGACCAAACATTTCAGCTCCTTCTCCATGTCTATTGAAAATAAAAACTGGCAGAATGTCACACTATAGGATTGTCCTTGATTTGTTTCCAGTAGAACATTAATTGATGTATTCCCATGTTTTGATATGTGATTTACAAGCTCAATAACTCGAAGGGTGATTACAGCCAGGCAGGCAATCTGGATGCCAAGCCTCATTTCAGTGAACTGTCCTGGATATTTCACTCTGAAAATCATGGCTTTCTAAATGTGTGGGAAACAATATTAAGCAGTGGCAATCAGCAGTGCAGTTTTCTGTTGGTGTAGCAGGAGGGATTATTTTGAAATAGCTAGTGCATCTGTTTGGTAGCTATTTTTCTCTTTTGAACTGGAAAAATCTACAATGTTTCAAACAAAATGCTTACAATATATCCAGAAATGTAGAAATTTTTGCAAAGAAATTCTAAGCTATAGTTTCACTCCAATACAATCTACAGTTACAATTGTGACCCCTAAATACCAAGGCTGTAATGGTAACAGTGAAAAATGAAATCTCATTATTGTAATACTCTATATTGCTAAAATACCATCAATCCATTTCATGTTTCATCTCAATTTCTAATATGGCTTCATTTGGTGAAATCTGCTTAACAGGGAAAAAAATGAGCCTACTTTTTTAATAACTGTTGTTAAATGAGTAATAGAGAATTTTTGTTTCAAAGAGAAAGTAAAGTGGTTATGTGATGTAAGATTATTTGAATGAAAGCTACTTCCAGTACAGCAGCTTTAAGGGTTAATAGTTCAGCTCACACATCAAAACAAGCTAGGAGATGGCATAAGTATTAAGGAGCAGAGTACTAGAGGATGGATACAGCACAATATAACTTTGCAGAGTGAAAACTGGCACATGTTGCCCAAAAATCTGTGGAAGCAACCATCAGCAGTAAATTTGTGATATCAAAATGTTTACTACATTAAACCAACAAATGATAGTTTATTATTTCTTACATTAAACCTTCTGTCTGAAAACTGTGGGTATGAAGATTATGCTTTATCCTGCGTTTAGGAGAGCATCGTTGCCCTCTTTCCACCTGTGGGATAAGTTGGCATTTCACTAGATCCTGTGCCAGTGCCTTTCAGCATTCTCCTCAGATTTGTTGCACAGTTGCTCTTTTGGGAGCCTGATTTACCAACACCTTTTGCAACAAGTGAAACTGCCTCTGTGCAGGAGCGAGATCATGTCTATTTTTCTTGTTATACAAACTCATTTAATTCATTCCTCATCATAGTTCCTCATGACTGATTTTTCTAAATTTTAATTATATGAAGAATGCTTATTTTTACTATATATACTTTCTTCTTTTTCATCTATTGCTGCATCTGTTGCACTAGAAAGAGAAGCACCCTGACTCTGTGATCAAGGGAGAAGAGCAGCCTTGCCTCAGGCTTCTCAGACCAACAGGAAACATGTTTTGATGTAGAAGCAAAGTGGCTTCTTAGCAGCTGGAAGAATTTTTGAGAGTATAAATAAGGAAAAGTAAATGGAAAGTAGGAATTAATTTTTGGTGTGGCAAGAAGAAGGGGATAATTTCAAAGAGGTCAAGTTTTGAAGACAGGGTTTATAGGAAGAATGTGAGCCTCTGCAGATGTTTGGGGAGGAGAAATGAGACCAAAGAGTTTGCAAGAGGAAACAGGAGATTGTATGTTTCTCTCATAATTATAGTAAGCATATTGTTGTGTCTAAGAAATGAAGTGGCCATCATTCCAGATATTTAACTGGTCACCAGATATCTTTGAACCTCTTTATGCAGAGATGAGAATGGGTCTATAAACATGGCCTCAGCCTCATGTACACTAAGGGTCCAGCTTCCCAAAAGCAAAGTTTTCTTCTGTTTGTATCTAGCTAAACAGATGAAGATGCAAATAATCCAGAAAATAATCCTGTGGCTTGGAGCTTCCTGCCAAATAGAGATGATTAATTATTTGCTTCTCAATTTTGCTGTACAAAATGAGATGCTAGAAGTTAGCAAAACATGCTCAGAAAAAGCAGCATTGCTGAGGTCAAAAAGTTGAAGAATAAAGCAACAATTGCCAAAACTATCACTGATTTAAAACAAGCACCAGAAGTTTCACTGCTTTCACAAAGTGGAGATGCAAAGGCATCATGCAATAAGGTTAAGGAAAAAGATGATTATGATTATGTCACAGTTATGACATGGCCCTTAAGCAAAAAATTATTTTTGTTTGTGTTTCTGGCCTCATTTCTATAGATTCTAGATTTTGAAGGTAATTTAAGACAGAAAAAAAAGTTATAAAGTACAACATGGATTTACAAAGGCTTACTTCATTGCACTGGATTAAGATTCTACTTTACTTTGATTTTCTGGAAAAAGGAAATGAAATACATCTAATCTACTTAGACTTTTACAATGCATCTGATTCAATTCCACAAGGAAAATTATTAGCTAAATAGAAAAGTCAAGGATTAGCAAAAGAATTTTAAAATGAGTAAGGAATAGACTTAGAAGAGAAAAAGTGAAATGTTGAAGCAAACTGTTGATTAGAAAATTGTCTTGAAAAGTAGATTAGAGACTTATTTCATCTAAAATTTACATTAGTAATCTTGGCTCATGGTATGTGATTGATCTGTTAAAATTTAATGATGACACAAAGGAATTGCCAATATAAGGGAGGGTCAAACATCAGGCAGGATGAAAAAGATGAATGATGATGGCAATAACAGAGTAAGAAGAAAATTATGACTTCAGGGACTAATAGGAAAAAATTACTTGCTGCTCATGTTGGTTGTTTACACAATGACTATGATTCATTAGTATTACGTAGATACAAGATAACCAAATATGATCCTGTAATCTGGTTGTGTTTCCCCTGTATTGCTTTAATATTTTTATTGTTTTCTGTTCCTCTGTATGATTTCCTTCAGGGAAGGTTTAGATTGAATATTAGGAAAACTTTCTTCACTGAAAGGATGGTCAGGGAGGGAGTGAAATTGCCATTCTTGGACGTGTTCAAACAATTGCAGATGTGGCAATCAGGGACACACTTTAGTGGTGAATATGGTGGTGCTACATTGATAGTTGGACTCAATGATCTTAGAAGTCTTTTCCAATTTAAATTATTCTGTGACCCTGTAAAGCACTTGACTCTGGGCTGAGTGTGAAAAACTGTGATTTTGAACCCCATTTCTTACATCCCCATGCATCTATAGCCTGTGAGAGCCCATCCTGATTATGGAATACCCTTCTGGCCAACCATGTGAAACAAATAAATTCAAACTGGAACAAGGGCTAAGCAGGGTGCCTGGGACTAAATGTGCTTTGCTTTTACGAGCTGGGGGCAGATAAGGTGTATGCTCACCCTCTGAAATTGTAAGAGCAGACAGAAGAGAGAGACGACACATTTTAGCTAATGAATAATGCTGGTACAAGGATAAACAGGCACAAATCAGCCATGGTTATGTGTGAAGAGGAAAATCAAGACCATCAGATCAGTGAGAGACTATAAGGGCAGAAAGGGAACATTTGTTTCTAGCTCATGAAACAGAAATAGCAGTGCCCTTTTGCCCAGATCAGTTTCTCACTTAATTTTTATTTTCACATTTTCCTTAACATCAGTATTACCATTCTTCACTAACAGATTACTTTGCTAAGCCTGTCCAGGCTGTAGAAATTAAGCATCATGGCTCTTTCGGATTTTGCATTTGCTATTCCCTGACTACCCTCCAGTTTCTGTGTTTGTGCTCTTTTTCACTGAGCTAGTTCACCCTTTTAGAGTTTCTGTCTGCTTCCTCACATGCCTTTCTCCTTTCACTGCATGATATTTTTCAGCAATTCGATATAATTGATTTTATTATTATTTTCTGGTTTTTTTCCTTTTCTTCTTTTTTGGCCAAATTTTGCACCAAAGCAGTTCAAACACCATTTCATGCTTTAAAAGGTGAAAAGGTGACTCTATTGCAAGATTCTCTGTCATCATCATATATAGCAGCCTTAAAATTTACAACCATAAGACTGGAACAGGAAGGCAGAATACATATAACTTCCTGGACTGATACAAGCAATAGATATTTTAAATTTCTTCTTTTCTTTTTTTTTTCTCTGTTATACTATTATCTAATTATAGCAGTGACTCCACATTCAATTTATTTGACAAAAAAAAAGTGCTCTAAAACTTTCTTCTTCAAGTATGCCAGCCCATATTGAGCCTACAAAACCCAAAAATCCCATCCCCCTTAGATCCAACATAGAGCAATTAAACCCTTGTTTTCTCTTTTTAACTTCAGATACTTGCTTAAAAACAAGAGAGATACTGTCAACCACCTCTTCAAACTGGCTCTTGACAGGACAAAATGTCTGTAAGATTAGTTGTTTAGCCCCTTTATCCTGATATCTTCTAGCAAAACATTTAAAAAAGTTGACTTTCAAATAGTTAAATTACCATTACTGCTATTTTGGGACAAGACAGTTGTTTGGTGCACTCTAAGACTGGGTGAGCTCCAGGACTGTGTAAGCAAAAGTTGCTTGAAAATCAGCCATAAACTGTTAGGTTTTTCAGAGTGAAGTCAAAATGTTAAACTCAGTGATATCAGATACAATCTTTATCTTTATTTAAAGCTAACATATGAATTTATGCAAACCCAGATAAGGAGGATTTTTCTTTTTATTTCACAAGGATTAGATGGCCAGAGAGGAGCTGCATGCTTGCTGTTAACACATCGTGAGTTGAAAATTGTTAATAACTCAGCCCTTGTCAGAGCAAGGTCTCTGCTCAGAAAAACAATGAGGACATAGATATTTCCCTTCAGAAAGGGTTTTCATATCTGGTTTTGTTCCAGGTAGGATCTAGTCCTAATCCTTCTAAATGTTCCACATAAATAAAGCAGTAAATTTGAGCCAGCTAAACAGTGGTTTGATTTTAAATCTAAAATGTTAACACTGGTAATAAATGCAAAGGCAGAACTGAAGCAGTTATCACAATTAGATTAAATTTTCTAAGTGCTTTGAACATTTTGCTGAAAAAGAAAATAAATTGGAGGAATATCTTTTGGAATATGTGTAGCATTTAATTTCAATACTTCACTCCATGCTCTATTTCTACAAGAGCTGAAATAAAATCCAAATGATTTTGCACAAGACTTATATAACTACAAAATTAACTAAATATCTTTATTTAAATGAAACAATTAAAAAAATCTTAATTTGATCAATGAGCTAAGGCATTTTTCAGTTTTATCTCATCTAATTGGTTCTCTGCCAGTAAATTTCCCAAGTCCAATATTCCATCAGCTCTTTCTCTGAAATGACCTTCCATGGCAATTTATGGAAGAAATGAAGCTACCTCTAGCCCTCTGCAGGTAGAACACACCCAATAAACTCAAGATCCTGAACCCAAAGGAAGAAAAAATGAGCAGAGAAAATAGAAAACCAGCCACTGCCATCAACAACAAAAAATACAGAGGGACGTCAGTTTACCACCAAAGACTGCAAAACCTGTTCCTACAGGTTTTCTCCCAAATGAGAGGTGTGCTATGGTTCAGGCTGGAACTTCTTTGTGATATTAAGTCTTCGGGGCAGGATACCTATGAAAAGGATTGGGGCATATCTGTGCATTGTCCTGCTGCTGCTGCAGATGGTGGGGTTGGAGGTGGTGGAGAAGCCCATCATGGCGTGGAAGGAAGAGGAGTTGGGAAATTTGTGAGTTTTGCCAAAGTCAAGGCCAAAGGAGGAAAGTAGTCCAAGAAGGACTGAAATATAATTTGTAATTCACACACCTTCAGTGCCATGAAAGCAAGTGCTTGTCTAATGTTTTGGTTTTCCTTGTTGCTTCCTTTTTTTTTCTACTTTATTTCTCCTTTTGCTTCTGGAATTTTTTTTTTTTTTGACAGCTTGAGTCAATTTCTCAAAGGAAAAATAAAGAATAATATAGGGAAAAATTTGTAAAGATGTAATAAAATAATCCTGAAAATGTTTTGTCTCACAAGCAAAAGGCATTTTATTTAGTGGAAATCCCATAAACATTCATCAGTTTTGGAATTTATTGTATTTGACTTTTTTTTTTTTCCCTTAAGGTTTAAAGCAGTAAGCCTTGTGGATCTCTGAGCCCTGATCCTAAGGGTACTTGAAGGCTGAGGTTGAGGTCCCGGCATTGTGGGTGCCCCAGACTGGGGAGGAGGGAGCAATGAGGATGCAAATGCCAAACTCCCCTTGGCAGGACTTTTCCAGCCCCAGTGTCCCTGGAGCTGTAGGCCTGTGGAACTCTGAACCCTAATCCTAATGGCAACTGGGGGCCAAGACTGAGGTCCTAAAGACCTGGCCCAGATAAGAAAGGTTTGGAGGAAACAATGTTAGTGCAATATCCCTGTGAGTGTGGTGATCACCACATAAATCTGAGAGGTACTAACTCATAAAAAATAAATCCTAATAAAAACTGAAATTAACAGTAAATGTATCTGAATATGATAGACTAGCCAAAGTTGTTACCTGTAAAAAAAAAGATCATTAAGAAGACTACAGAGTGCTGTATTTACAGAGATAAAGATTTGATATGCTGAACAATGTAGTTATTATTAATAATCATAAAATAATTTGGTCTGGAAGGGAAATTTAAGATCATCTAGTCAAACTTCCCTGCCATGTACAGGGGCACCTCCCACTTGGTCAGGTTGCTCAAAGGTCCATTCAATCTGTCCTTAAACAATTCCAGAGTTGAGGCATCTACCACCTCTCTGGGAAACCTGTGACAGAGTATTGCTACCCTCATAGTGTGACCGTGTTCTCAGGGGTCTTAGGATGAGGGAACAGACGAGAATCTTGACTCCGTGTTTCAGAAGGCTTGATTTATTATTTTATGATATGTATTATATTATAACTATACTAAAAGAATAGAAGAAAGGATTTCATCAGAAGGCTAGCAAGAATAGAAAAGGAATGATAACAAAGGCTTGTGACTGAGACAGTCTGACAGCCGGACTGTGATTGGCCATTAATTAGAAACAACCACATGAGACCAATCACAGATGCACCTGTTGCATTCCACAGCAGCAGACAATCATTGTTTATATTTGTTCCTGAGGCCTCGCAGCTTCTCAGGAGAAGAAATCCTAAGGAAAGGATTTTTCAGAAAACATGTCTGTGACACTCATAGTAGATAATTCTTTCCTTATGTCCAATATAAATCTACCCTCTTTCACTTTAAAACTATCACTACAGGCCCTGCTAAAAATCTGTCCTCATGTTTTTCTTGTAAGCTCCCTTCAGGTACTGAAAGGCCATGGTAAGATCTGCCCAGACCCTTCTCTTCTCCAGGCTGAACAGTCCCCAACTCTCTTAGCCTGGTTCCGCAGGAGCTGTCCCAGCCCTGTGATCACCTCCATGATCCCCTGTGGACATACATGTCTAATATGTATCCAACATGTCCATGTCTTCCTTGTGCTGGTGGCCAGAGCTGGATGCAGCACTCCAGCTGGGGTCTCACCAGAGCAGAGCAGAGGAGCAGAATCCTCTCCCTCAGCCTGCTGTCCTCGCTGCTTGAGATGCAGCCCAGGACATTTTTGGCCTTCTGTGAATGCACATGGCTGGCTCACGTCCAGCTCTCCATCCCCCAGTGCCCAATCCCTTCTCCCCAGGGCTGCTCTCAATCCCTTCATCCCCCAGTTTGTATTGCTCTTGGGAGTTGCCCTGACCCACGTGCAGCACCTTGCATTTGGCCTTGTTGAACTTCTTGAGGTTAATTATCAGCTTTCATAGTGCTAAAAATAGGTGCCTAATTCCTGGAGCCTTTAGTTACACTGGAAGGAGGCAAAAGCTCCTGTAAATCAAGGTTCTAAGGCATAGGTTTCCAAGCTCTGCTCTTCCAGAGGGATGATATCACAATATTATAAATCAGAAGGAAAAAATGGCTTAAGTAGATACTCAGTAAAATCTTTTGACAAATATGCTTTGATTTATAACCATTAACATGTCTTCTCTTTTGGCTTTTGGTTTTCCTGTGATTTTGTTTTTTGTTGTGTTACAAAATTACTGTGACCAAATATTTCTGCCTACAAGTTATTCTCAGCTATTGTTTATTTGGGTTCATGGACTAAACAAGATTTAAGGCCATTTTGGTTACCAGAGCTACCAGACTTGTTCCCAAACATACCATGAGGCCTGAGCTAAGAATTCAGAAGTGTCCAGCTGGCCACAGTTCAACCTTGGAAATTTTTTTTTTTATATATAAGAGACAGATTTGACCCAAGAATATCAGAGAAAGTGGTATAAAACCTCCAACAAAAAGCCCAGTCAGGAACACAATCAAATGTTGGAAAAATCGTGATTTAGTGAATGTTCATGGCTGCTTTCACCAGTATCTGTAGCTTTTGCCAATAGGTTTTCTGTTCAAGCACTGGTTGTGTTAAGAAAGGCTTAATGATAGAAATTTGTTAATTTTGTGACTTCAGAAAACCTGACCTGATGACAGCTCCCTTCCCAGAGGATGCAATTAAGTTATAACTGTGGTAATATCTAGCTTGTTTACTGGCTTATAATGGAGTTTCCTGATAGCAGTAAACATATGGCAACATTTATATTGGTGCTAGTTGTGGCAAAAATAAAGCTTAACAGGGAAAGGAATATACCGGTGCCCATTTGAGTGGCAGTAGACTTACTTTCTCTGTGATTTCAGATTTAATTGAAGTTAAGGCATTTTTTTCCCCCTGTTTATGTATCTCTTTACAGAAGAGGTTTTCTGGGTTCAGAACTAAATGGCAAGCCCCTATTTCTATCTCCCTGTAGCTGTGTTTAGTCTTTCTATTGCCATGGAGAGATCATCTCTGAATTTGGGTGCCTCTCTGAGACACCTAATGTACTCTTACACTAGTCTGAGTAAAAAAGGCAGGGAAAAAGTCTGAGCAGTTTGTATATTGTTCAGCAAATACATCCTGGGACCACATATTGAACCATGAAGATCAAACAAATGGTGAACAGATAGTTCCTGTATGAGCTCATCCATACTGTACATGTAATATTTTCTACAAGCGCTTGCCCACCGTTGTGATAGAGTGAACAAAATTTACTATAAAGCAAATTTTTGGTGTAGAAGCATTAGGGAGAGTCATGGGAAGATGGAGAAAACACACAATGGGGACTGAATTAAGGCTGCAGAAGCAGCTTTAGAATGCTTGACTCTGTAACCTTTGTAACCTTAATAATGTTATTTTAATGCATACTATGTTTTATTTGTTTAATGCCTCAGAGTAGCTACATTTGAAATGAACTCCATCACCTCCAATGAAGGAAGCAACTCAATAGGTCCTGACCCAGCATGGCCTGTTGTGATCAGCCTCTGTAAGGTCACAAGCATCAGCCTTAGCCCTGAGAGCTGATGACAGAGTGCAAAAAAATTCTGTCTTCAGTTCCATGAAAACCTAATTGCTCACTTTGTCATGTTGATCTTGTAACGTGTCTCCTGCTCCTACTGCTTCTCAGCAATTTTCTGCATAGAAATACCCTCTGTGCACTGTCACCATTCACTCTGTGACATGGTGAAACCACTGTACAGGCTATTTCTGTTAGATTTCACGAGGGAATGTTATTTCTCCCTAGAGCTGCTCCCATCAGTCTATCTCTCAAGAAACAATTCTAAGCAGCACCCTTTCTACTGATATCAGTCCTTTCCCTCCTCCTTCTCAGAGCTGGCAGTCGTAGTTGACCGTGTGCCAGATTAAAATTTGAGAGGGTTACTATCCAAAGAGTTTGATATATTCTAATGCTTCAGGATCCTTTCACTGTAATGTCATCCTATACTTCAGCAATGCATTGCCCAGCTCCTGAGCTCCCCAAATCCAATGTGCCCAGAATCCTGGAGCAATGCACTTGTGTCAGGGCGGCTCTGTCAATTATAATATCAGTCTGCAGCATGCTGCTGTGACTCTGTGATCTTGGGTCTCCTGGTGAGTACAGCAAGGCTTTAATGAGCTCTGTGGGCCATCTTTTCATAGCCCTCTGGGCCATTTGCTTGGATACAACAAGCATCCAAGGGTGGGGCGATGGGGAGGACAACACATCAGCCTTCTCTGTGCCTTGGATTGTCCTGAACTCTCAGGTCTGAATCTAAAGAGCAGCATTTGACTTTGTGATCTTCTCACCATTGTTTTCAAGGGCATTTTGCTTAATTAGAAAAATGCACCCAAATTATGTCCACATCACTGGCATCATATGTTACCCTCAATTGCTCCATGGAAAAGAAACATCATTAAACATAAACTCAGCTCACAAATGCTATCCTGTCACCAGTTATTTCATGCAATGTTACCTTCCTTTCCTCCCTGTTTACCTAATGACTTGGTGTTGTTATTCATACTATTTCTGGGCTATTTGGCTTACCACCATATGTTCACTCACTTTAGATCTTGTGATAATGATCTTTTGTGTTATATACACTTCCATGTATTAATTATAGCTGAGATTCAGATGTTTGGGCTTCAGAAATAAAAAGGTGTTTTCTTTGTATTTTTTAACATACAGAAATACAGGCTTCTTTTGCAAAACTAAGTAAAAAATATTAAGTTTTAAATAATTAATCTTTTAATTAGCCTAGAACAATGGCAGAAATAAGGATGTTGAAAAAAATTGACAAACAGTTTCTATTTCTAAAAGTTTTCTTTTATAGTTCTGACTGTTAAATGGGACTTGCATAATATTGAGGATATCCAAGTAGATGGATTGCAGAACCTGTAATAGGAAGAAAACATCTAGGCAGATGGAGGAGGATGTCTAGAGAGCTGTACATACTTAATCCTGAAAAGTAACGTCACTCCTCACTGATACCTGCTGCCATAATTCCTGTGTATGATGCACTACGTCATGCTGGTGTGTTAGGAATTGTAAGCCAACTGTCTCATACAAGAGTCACAGGTGGTTTTGTTGGCTGGAAATTCATAATTGATGATTTTTCTGGGTTTTTGTGTTCTGCATTTGGTCTATTTTGCTGGATAGAGTGCCAAAAATGAAGATTTTGGCTGTACAGAAAATGAATTAATTAATTCACTTGTGGGTGACACAGGAAAGCTTTGTTTTTTCACAAAAATCCCATAAGTCCTGGCCTTTAGTGGAACAAGACATCAGAGATGAAAGCCATAGAAAGCCATGCCCTTCCAAACTTTCTTCAGGAGCAGGGATGTTGTTTTGGCTGATCACACATTTCTGAAGATTTGATTTGTACTGCTAATTTTGGTTCCTTCTGATATTACTTGGGAGTTTTGAACTGCTCTGCCACAGTTATCAGAACTGCATAATCCCTGATGGGGAACTTTCCTTCACTGACCCAGCATTAAACAAGATGCCTTTTGTATACAAGACTACAGCAGAGTATATACATTAATACCTTTTTGTTGAAAACAGTACCCTCAAAACATAAAAGAATCAAATCAAGGACCACAGGGAATGGCTAGAAGTTTAGGCTGGATATCAGGAAAGGCTTTTTCAACCAGTTGTTGTTTGGGCACTAGAACAGGCTCCCTGGGAATGTGCTCAGAGCACCAAGCCTGACAGAGTGCAGAAACATTTGGACAATGCTCCCAGGCACAGGGTGGGGTTCTTGGGGATGGAGCTGTGCAGACCCAGGGCTGGACAGGATGATCCTTGTAGACCCCTTACAACTCAGCTTATTCTGTGATTCTGTGACTAATTGAGAAACCAAACCACCTGCCTCTGTTTTATCTACAGAAAAAGTTTAGAGAAGTAAGAATCTACCAGTAAAACACACATTTAATCACAAAATGGTTTAGGTAATTTAGCCTTGATCCACCAGCTGTGCTGAGAAACATTGGAACATATTTTTCTTTCACCCAACTGAAAAAAAATATTTTCTTTACAAAAAAAAATCGTATAAAACTATGAAAAATTAAAGTTTCCACTTATTCCACTTGTTCTACTTATTTCAAAGTAAAATTAAGTTTGGAAAAGGAACCCTATTAATTTCGTGTGTATTGAATAGAAAATATTTTAAAAATTAGAAGTGTAAATTTACATATCAGGGCTGAAGACATATGTTCCATGCAGGTACCTATCAGTATTTGGCCTATTTGAACCTGTAACTTTTGAGAATTAGATACTTATTGATTTTTTTAAAATTCAGGTCTTCTATAGCATAAATTTTACATGGGCTGGAAGTTTAAGTACCTTTGAAAATGTGACAGTAACCAGAAGGAATTTTCTTTTTAGAGGAGTAAAAGATTGAATTTCTTTTTAATCTTCAAATGAGAAAAAAAATCAACTTTAGTGTGTCTACTTGTAAGGATTCCATGGCCATCCAGTTTTTTAGTCATGGCCTGTGAGTTGTGCATTTACATTATTGTTACAGCTGATTCAATAAATTTCTGGGTGTAATATGATTACACATAAGTTGTAATCCAAATGTTTAAACTGTTGTTCTAAATTTAAATGTTCTAAATGCTTAGAACTTGTGTGTTTCACCTGTCTGATTTTATAATTTTCAGTTTGTCTCCTTGCAAGAGAGGGAAGCACTGACATTTCCAGAAGATGAGAAAAGGAACTTCAGAGTCCAGACAACCCAGAATGGAACTTTGAGAGCCCCATATCTCTGAAAGAGAAGGGGAGAACAGTCAAAATTATTGAGGTGTCTGACAGCAATCCCCATCCAGCTCTTTGCAGAACATTTTTCACCAGTAGCTGGGAAAATGCTCCATGTGCTGCATGTTTTACCACAGAGAAAGACAGGTGTGAAAGTCTGCAGGAGAGTAATGCTTCAGTGTTGAACTGGACCCTGGGTTTTCCATTTTTATCAATAAAAGCAATCTGTTGGAGAGATGGAGGGCTCTGTAGGGCTGTGGTTTTTCCCTCCAAACCAGCTCACATGTAGAATGAGAGCCAGCGAAGCTTGGACTGGATAGACATGTGCACACTAAATTGGCCTTGAGAAAATGACTTTATCATTGAAATATATGCATATCCAAGCACTGTCATTTTCAGGAAAAATGGTGTTTTAGATACTGGATGTTCTAGTATTTGTGGAGTTCTTTTCAATAATGGCTTTGGAACAAACTTCAGGATGAATTCTTTCTTCCATAAAACCTCAGGAGAATTTTCTTTCATAAAACCTACAGAAGAGTTTCCCAGTGTCCCAGTTTTCCCAGATAGGGAGTTGGAAGGAAAAGACCCTCTACTCAGGTATGATAAACAGGATACCTTTAAACATGAATTTTCCTAAGACAAGTGTTAATGTGAATAACATTTTACAGATATTTCAAATCAAGGATGACATATTTTTTCTTTTGTGCTATTGATATAATTTTTCAGATTTTTTTCACTTCTTCATTAACTAACTTAGAGAGGTGTTGAAAGCTTTTTATAAAAGAAATGTACATCATATCACTTGGATGACAATGCTGAATTTCTTCCAGGATTTAATATAATGGCTGTGTTTGGCACTCTGTTCGTTATCTGAATAGATAACAAGGCTGCCCTTCAGCCATCACAGCTCTTGCATATTTGAAAATGTTGATGCTTGAAAGATATCTCAGAATATCTATAATGAGTAAAAAGCCTGATCGAAGAAGTGGGTGGTATCCTATTCACTGAGGTGTTACAGGCACATAATCAATAGGCCATGGAGGAAGGAGATCATTTTTATTTCCTAAATTGTCTTGTTCATTTATATGTGAAACAGACATTCATTAGCATTTAAATGCTTTTTGACATTTAAGACACTCCCCTATTTTTATGAGATTTTGACACAGTTTCATTGAATATATTTTTATAACTTGATTTAGAAAATTATTTTAACAATTTCTACAGATTCCGTCAGCCGTGGGTGAACTGTCAAGAGGATTGCTTTTATTTAAATTCTCAAATGTACACATTTGCAAGGAGTTTAAGCCCTGATTTGGGCCTGAACAAGGCATTTGCTGTCACATTTTTTGAGGTAGTTAAGGAACCCTCTGGAGAAGGTGATCTAAAATGTTCCCTAATAGTGGCTGCTGCAAACAACATCCAATACCACGTAGGGAAGAAGGATAAAAAAAAAAAATGGAAGGAACTACAATACTGTGTCTGTCTTACAGGCTGGAAGCTGAAGGAAGGGTTTCAGCTCCCCAGAGGTTGGGAGGGGGAGCCTGCAGGAGATTACTTGGAGGTTAAAACTTTTATTTCTAGATATTTCACTCTTTATGCAGATTTAAATTTTACTGAGAGACCCGTCACCAACAACAGAAAGCAAGTAAAATCATGGAAAGGAACATGACTCGATGCATCTCTTAATCTAGATTGAATCTTATATTTTGGCTCTGACCTCAATTTGAAAATAATGTTCTTCTAAAGAAGGAGCTTCTGTGGGTGTCATAGTACCTGAGCAGTATTGTTGTGCCAGGTACAGTTTACATCTGGGTTCCTGAAGGAGTGAGAAATGTCCAACATTTTAATGGTGATCTGCTACTCCTTCATTTTATTTTGGCCTGCTAAATTACAAACTTGGATCTCTATTTGCACACACCTGAAGGCTTCTGCCAGGGCTGGTCCAAGACACCCAGTGCTTGGTTTACAAGGTTATTGCTTCCCCATGTTTAGGATCAGCTGTCTTTTGTGCAGGGGGAGCAAAAATATGTAAGGGGAGCACAATCCTTTGTTTTAGAAGGACAAAGGAAACAGCTATGGCATAATAGACCTTGAAATACATTGGCTGCAGCATCTCTTGAGAGAGACTTCAGCATGTTTCCTTTAATCAGCAAACCACTTCTCTCCCTCTGCCTCACTACAGCTGTATGAATAAAAGGTTTCTTTTTTGCCTAGAAGTTCTGAAAATGACAAAAAAAAAAAAGGAAAAAAGCACCTTTTGAGGCAAGCCAAGATTTATTTTAGCTTCTCAGTGATTTAAGAGGGTTTTTGTAAAAAGCCACTCTAGCTTAAACAAAACATTGCTTTTGACAGGGAATAAAACTTTTTTTTTTTAAGAGGAGAAGGCTTGAAAACAAAAGTATAATAATGAAAAGCATTTTGAATATTAAAAAAAATGAAAAGCCAATGATTGCTTTTGTTTATTTCTAATCTCAGACTAAATTTCTAATTTCAAGACCTTTTTTCAAATATGTTTTAATGAAGTTAAAAATATTTCTAAAAGGTTAACTGATTTCACAAATTATGTTCCCAGAACTGTAGTTTTCTTTAAAAGTAATCAATTTATCAGCCACAGGTTGCTTTTGCTCCTCCTCCACTCACTTGTACTTCTATAGACACTTTTTCTGACTGATCCAGTAACTGAAAGTATCTGCTCAAGAAAGCCCCCTCTTCCCCCTCTTTTTTTTTTTTTCTGTTCAAGGAAAAAACCACCCAAAATCTTTTTGTTTTCAATACTTCAAAGAAAATAATGAAGTCTCTGTTCTAGAATAATAGAGAACTTTTGATCCATCTTCTGACCTTTTTGCCTCCAGTAACTGACAGTTTTTTGAAACTGAAGTTCCTGCAGTATCTTGGTGGATTTCTGCATATGACCCTCCCTTCTTCACAGCATTCCAGCACCAGCTGCCTACTGAGCTGAGTGGGATTATCAAAGTGGGCAGCTGAATTCTCTTAACTCATTTTAAATTCCCAGTAGAAGAGCCCAAATATAATGTAGGACAGTGTAAAACAGCATAAAACATTTTTTTTTATTTTTTTAAAGGATTTTAAATTAAATTCTAAAAAATTAGACATAAATTAATTAGAGGGCTGAATCATTATCGATTCTCCATAAACAATGGCTACCCACCAGTACTTGCTTCCAAGCCCATTTACTAGGATTTACTTCTTTCCTGAGGTTCAAATACAGCCTGCCTTGCCTATTTTCTTCAGGTGTGGATCTGTGAAAGCCAGCATAGGCTTTTCTATCATCCTTATTAGTCTTATATGAAGCAGCTGCTACCTCTTTCTGAGCAGCAAGCAGGTTGCCAGACAGCCTGAGGGGCTACCATCTGACATCCATATTTTGTTCTCAATAGGTCTGTGACTCATGCTTTCAGGGGAATACAGTAGTAGGTAGGGTTTCTCCTTTTGTGCTGATGATAGATGCAGTTTCATTTCCTACTGCAACTGGACAGCCAGTATAGTTATATTTCTTTTTTTAAACAGCTCACCCTCAAAAAAAAAAAGCATTTAGGGGATCTGTTTCATTTATTGGTATTGCATATTTATGAAACATTACAGAAATAACACTCCTGTTTATTACCTTAAAATGAAAACAAATACAGCTAGATTAATTTGGGAATAAGAAAAAAAACTGATATGAATGGTCATCCTGGTGAAGATCCTCAGTGGTTTTTAACATGCTAAGACCTTGCTGGCTGGGGAGAAAGGGACATTATTATTTATATTGTAGTTGTTCCCATGTGCCCCCATGTGAATGGACTAAACCTGGGCTGGATGCTGTGAATTTGTTGGTCTCACAGACAGCTTTCAGCTGTGGCAGGAAAGGCAGGGTGGGAAGCAGGGTGAAAGGTGAAGAAATGTGCTAAGGGGCAGTCAGCAAAGCCAAGGGTAAGCACCCAGCTTTTATTCCTCTGCCTCATGTTCACTGCCTGGAAAAATTTTTCAACAAAAAGGATGGAAAATGAAGATGCTGACAAACCTAAGGACAAGGTAGTTGAATTCTGAAGAGAAACCACCAAAATCAAAGCTGTTAGAATTGTAAAGGATTTTTTTATTAGTTCCTCGCTTTGTGCAAGCTCCTAAATTCTTGTCATTGCTTCAGATCCATCTAATTTATTCTTCTCAGAAATAATTTTTAATTTTAGGAAAATAAAATTCACACCTTTCTCTACTGAATTTTTTCACCTCTGACTAAATTCTTTTGTTTGTTTTCATTTACTCTCCTGTGTACTTCATCTGTTCTTTGGCCTGAAACCTTTGTTGTCTGGATTATAGAATCTATGTATTGCTATAAATGAGCATAAGCATTGTATACAATGTAAATTTCACTGATTAATTGCTTCAAAATAGTCCTGTTTGGTTAATGAGATGCACATTGAAAAAGAAACCAAGAATTAGTTTTGACTTTCCATGTACCCAACTCTGTTCATGTGACTGAACTGCTGAGAATTGTACCCAGCTGTGGGATTGCACATTCAACACTGATATACTGAAAATGAAGCAATAAAGCAGCCTCGGCAGTGCATCCCTACTCTAAATTAGTTCAAGAGAAAAAAAAGCATCATAAACAAATCACTGTGAATAATAAGGTACTTCAAAGCATTGACAGGTTAATTTGATTTTTTTTAAAATTGTGTTAATTAGAAAACATGAGGAAAGCTTAATGATGGCTGCTATTTTAATACAAGTTCACAGTCCCACGTCCACCTTGCTTCTGAATGTCTCCCACTCTCCCACTGCGTCAGAAGAATGAGTGGGTTTATTCAGTGTGTTAGTGTAGAAAAATACCCATTTTCTTCTTTTCTCCACTTGCCAGCTGCACATTTTCACGAGTAGTTCTGAGCTTTGGTGAAGCAGACATTTAGAATACAGACACTTCACTCCCCATCTCATCATATTCCTTGAGCAGACAACAGTTCTCAGCCCTTTTGTCAACTTATGATTAATAAAAATGATTCAAAATTTTCAGTGCCTCTTTCTTAACCTTCTCAGATGTAATTTCCAACACCCTGCTTCCCTCCAGACAATGATTTTTAAGGTGAAGTGGGTATAGCAATATGTAAAGTATCACAGTTTTAAAAGCTGAATGCGTATCTTCCTGCAACGAAGAACTGAGTTCTTGGTATGTTGTGATTGAAGCTTTCATTTCTTTTTCAGTCCAGCCAAACATAGCCTAATATCAATATTAGATAACTCTCTTTCTGATTCTCTAGAGAATACTTTTATGCTCAGTGTTTAATGAATTCTGTCCAGTAGCTGCGTAAATATTTAAATTATTAGGATCCTAGGTATGCATATAGGATAGGAAGT
>NW_005054477.1:1141636-1168253 GCF_000277835.1 Geospiza fortis | reverse complement strand
CTCCACTGGGACTATTTCCTAAGAGAATGAAGCTTTCCTAATGACAAGCTCAAAGAGCTGGTAAACCAAAAAATAGCTATGGGCTATTAACTGACAATCATACTTCTCTGTCCACAAGTTAAGTATAAAATATTCAAAATCAAAGATAATGGAGAATTCCATTGATTTTGGTAAAATTTACTTGCATCTCAGGAGAGCTGGATTTCCAGAACCACCAGTAAACAGCACTGCAAGAAACTCTAAAATTGGGAGAAGGGAAGATCAAAGTTTTAAAGAGTGAGGTATAAAAGCATGTGTAAGCAGAAGTGCAAGTGGTGCAGGAATCAAAATTTTGACCCCAAATTCCTCAATACTTAACTGCTATTTATGATAACCTATCAATGTGCCCTCAGCATCGCAAGTCTGCTTACAGTACTGCACCTACAAAGGGAAAAATAACTGCATGTTATTATTTAGATCTTTGCCACAAATGGGTCACATAAAATTAAATTAAAACTGCACTACACTCTTCAGGTATTCTTTCCCAATATTTACTTCCCCTCCATCTTTCAAACTATAGCTGATGTGAAGTGGCTGCAGCAAAAACTCAGGATATGACTTCACATGAGGTTTTTTGGATTTCTTTCTTGCTATTTAATGTCTAAAATCAATCTGCCATAGTGCAGCACATACAGGAAGGTACAATGAGTCCAGTTTTCATAATCCTGAGCATTTTCTCTGTGGTATAGATGAAAACTCTGGGAGTCTGTAATATATGGTGCTTGGCTGGTGGTTTCTGAGAGAATGCTTCATACGTTATTAAATTCTTCATAACATTTATAGTAGTTCAGCTGCTGAAAGAAAATAAGTCTTGAAATGCCCTGAAAATGAGTAAAAACAAAAACTGGAAAGAAAAAAGCAGCAGCTGTGAGCTGTGGTTGCTGTGTTGCTGGAAACTCCCTGAAGTATGACATGCAGACATGCCAGAAAAGGCTCTTTCTCTTCTGGACAGTTGATGTGTAGTCTGCATTGGAAAAGAGCAAGGCAGGGATGTGAGCTGAGATTTATCTTGTTGTGTGTCCAACTAAAACACAGTTTATGAACAGCTTCTGACTGAGCAGCAAATTTTTTCTTGGGACCAGTCTGTAGTTGTGAAGAAGTACTTGATGCATGTCCTAGCAGCCACTTAGTTGTACTTGCAACTAGTTTGCAAAAGATGCCTCCCTCAACTCCCCAGAGTAATCAGAAGAATGAAATTATGAGATCCTAAAACTTATAATAATTTTCATCCATCTTAGCTGTACATAAAAAGGGGCTTTATTAAGCTAATAGGGTAAGGCTAAAAACCTAATGCCACCTGGCAGGACTGTATGACTGTCGCTGCTCAGCACAGTGCTTGGTGCTATAAACTGAGAGATTAACATATCAGAGAAAAAAGAGAACAGTTAATGCAAATGTCCTTACAGCTCAAGTGGCAGCAACTGCAGATTAGTGCCTTTTGCTTCAGTAGGAGAGGTAGCTTCTGAATATATACACTGGCATATAAATACATTCATTACATTGTTATAATGACATTCAGTGACAGTTTGTTTGTCTGGAAGCGCAGAACAGAGTATTTTAAATGCTCATTAAAGAGGAGATGTGACAGCTCTACCTCTAGCCTGGTAGTTAGAGCCCTGTTCTTGCACTGAGAAGCCTTGTTTTGAGCAAACTAGATGGACAATCATTATGAAATTCTGAGACAGCTTCCCTGACCACCCTTCATCAGGCTGTGCAGCAGAGCAAAACAGGTCTATTTGAAATACTCCTAGGTATAAAATACAAAAATATTCACTGACAAAAGGCAAAAGAGAATGACCCTGTGACTTTTTCTTTGAACACAAACATGAGAAAATATTTTTTCTGGAGGTCCATCACCATCACCAATTGATAGAGCTACAGCTGTAACTACCCACCCTGAGGCCTTGCCCAGCTACACAGAGACTGGGAATTTCAGTATCCTCATTCAGACAAAGGAAATGAACCTTTAATTTCTGCAATTAATAAACTAACTATGGTCTTTTCCGATAAAAATAGAATGGTTCCTCACTGTCTCTCTTATTTCTTTTCAAAATACTCAACCCAAAGCCCTTTAAATTCAATCAAAGGAAATGTGTGTCAAAACTGTGGTTTTCTAATTTTTTTTTTTAATTGAGAAGACTGTTCTCTACTTCTCTCTGTCCCTGTGAAAACTCATGTCAGACTGAATTCAAGCTCTTCTGATTTCTTTTTGTCAAATGGGATTTGGAGTAAAGTGATCTGTTTAACTGTTTCTCAAGACCTATCTCAGATCTTGTGATTTGGGAGAACATGGTGGAGACTATTGTAAATTTGCGATGACAATTATAATCAATAACATCAACAAAATGACTGCAGCAATCCCCTGCAGTGGGAGCAACTTCAGTTTGATGAGAGCAGATCTGGAGGGATTGTTTTGACTCAGAAATAAGGGTGCTGTGAAGGCTCTGGTTAATGCATGCAGAAATCA
Source organism: Geospiza fortis (assembly GCF_000277835.1). Classification (NCBI taxonomy): domain Eukaryota; kingdom Metazoa; phylum Chordata; class Aves; order Passeriformes; family Thraupidae; genus Geospiza; species Geospiza fortis. Next base: position 1,165,747 of record NW_005054477.1, on the reverse strand, counting down.
CAAGTTTCTCTTCATGAGACTTGACTGTCTGGGTGGAGCCACTCTTTGCTCTATTTTCTTTTGTCAATATTTGAAATTATCTGTTTATCTCTTCAGAGTGTAAAGGGGCTTTGTGTGTCCTGTGTTTGATTCTGTGGTTTTCTTGATTGTAGACTGAAGGGTGCATGGACACCTACAGCTTGTGCACACATGTGCCCACATGCTCAGTAAGATCTAGGCTTGATGAATGGGCTTCTTGATTGCTGGATTTATTGTTTCATGGCTGGACACAATACTTTGTTTTGGGGGACTACCAATCCTAATTTCCATTTGAAGGAAAGGAAAGCAGCAGCACTTGTAGCTACTCTGATTCTCCAGGGAGTCCGTGCTGTCAGATATGGTTTAAGGAAGTTCTTTATCTTCTCTTCATTTGTTTCCAGATACATAAAAAAGATTAGGGAGTTCTAAATTTGTCATAGGATTAGGTCCAAAGGAGAACTGTTCAACATAAACACCAATATCAACCAGCATAAGTCTTCCTCTGAAGAGATTGATGTCTATAAAGGCACAACAGAAACATTTTTCCTCATTTTTCAGGGATCTCAGGGAGAGACTGAGTTGATCTAATGGTAGCCTGTGTCTAAATCCTTCTCCAGTAGCTGCAGAAGTTTTTTTCAGACAGAATTCTTGAAAAAAATATTTATTCTTTATAAAAGCTTAAAAATTAAAGTTTTGGTTAAAGCTTTAACCAAAAGCTCCTTTTTAAAGCTTTTTTAAAAGGGGTTTGTGAGGTTTTTATTTTATTGGTTGGTTGTTTTGGAGTATTTTGGGGGTGTTTTATTGTCTGTGATAGAATTATATTCACTGTATGAACATACCTCTTTTTATCCTGTTGTAAAAATGACAAAACATTTACCTCCCAAGCCAGGCTAGTTGAAATGGGAGGTCATTCTCACCAGAACACAGTAAATAAGTATGCAAAACCGAACTCTAAAGCCTCTGAAGTTGCAACTGGACACAAAGCTTTTTTAGAGGAGATGTTTCACCCACTCTAGACCTTACAGTTATTTTCTGCTTCTCTCTGCCTTATATTCTACAGGCAATTCCTCTACAGCCGTAGAACTAAAAGGTGAACAAAAGCAGATGCTTTCCTTTCTTACCACCCAGCTTGGCCAAGACACAGAGGTTTCCTTGTGCAGGAAGAAAGGTCCACTTTTACACATACATGGCTCTTATGGGTAATATTTTAAGGTAATACTATTCCTATGCTGAAGTGTAGGCTTCTTTAGGTATTATCATACTGAGAAAAAAAAAAGTTTAATTAAATGCAGACAAATTGGTTGTCCTTCTGAACCAGCATCCATTTGGGCAACATGTTTTGAAATATCTGCTGGTAGGTACTCCCCTGTCACATCCATCTGTGTATACCTTGCAAGCACTAATCAACACTGAAATTTGTCTCCCTAAGATATAGGATCCCTGAGCTGTCTGCAACATTTTTGACACCTTCACCCTAATTTAATTTGCTGGTTATAATTTTTTGAACCAATATTTTCTTTTCTTTCTCTACCGCAATAAGCGACCTTGAGTCCCTGTTCAAGATTTCTTTAATTAATCTGGGATTCAAAACGCAATGTCTGCTCTAGTCTGCTCACAGACTGACCTCACAAAATGCTAAATCAGAAGTGGACTCATTAGCATTCAGAACCACCACAGATGAACAAAGGAGGAACATTACAGAAAATAAAAGGAAAGGTATTAAAAGAAGGGCATTGCAGGGAGAAGAACATAATTTCTTAAGTGGACTGGATAGAAGGGGTAGGTGAAAGAGGCCACTCTGTATCAGAACATCTTTTCAGTGGTCTGTCATTTGGCAGGTAGAATGAGATTGCCTGTAAAAACTTTTCATTTTAGCTTGAATGCAAGGACATGTTGAGAAGAGCATTTAAACAGAATGAAAAACATACCCAAAAGTGCACATAGCCAATGCACATAGTCAATGCCATTATCTTAATGGACACACAGTGAACTGGTAGACTTTTCTCCATAATATTGTCAATGTTTTGAACATTTTTTCCCTAATGGTATATGTCTCCTTCTTTCTTAACTTAACAGTTTAGCAAACTTTCCCAACAGTAACCTGCTACAGCAGTCCCCATCATTTATAAAGTTCAGTATCTCTATTTATTATAGCACCTGTGGTGTTCCAAGAAATGTCTGGGACCATAAAAGGAGCCTTGATTTTGGTTACTTGCCTGGTAGAGAAAGAAGTGTGAACAGTGAATCGACGAAGTTCATACTTCATGATATGAAATGAGTAATTTGATTAATGACTAAAGACTCATTACTGTTGTTTGGTCTGAAGAACATTGCAGGAGTACATTGTGCACAAAGTATTCTGCTCCAGCTAAGTCAGGGATTGGAATAATTTTAAAAATAAACCAGCCTAGTTGCTAAGATATTCATCAAAGAGGTGACAGGAGGCCTGAATTCCAGATTCCTGCTCTCAGAATTATTTTTACTTTTACCAAGGACTGCCTAATATAAAATGTATAAACAGAGATGGGAACATTACCCAGAGTTCAGGACTCTCCTGCTGACCTAAGGAGAGGCTATATTAGGCTATCTGTGCAGAGTGGGATTTTTCTTTCCTTTTTCTTCCCTTTTTTTTTTTTCCCTTTTTTTGGTTGTTGTTGCCATATGGTACCTAAGGTATCTAGAGGGATGCAAATTACATGAATTTGAATCTCTTAAGCTGAAGATAGATAGGAGTGTAAGGCATTAAGAGATAATATTTAATAGACATTGTTGACAACACTGCTTCATCTTCCTCCAGTTGGAATGAAGGTGTCTCTGTCTGCTGCAACTTTTAGTCCCTTTAACGTTTTAGTTAAAACAATTGTAATAAAGCAAACAGGCCAGATCCTATCCTGTCAACCTGTTAGAAAGTAACACAACAGTGTGTGTGTCTACATGGCAGAATTCTCTTCCCCTCCTTGATCATGGCAATTTCTTTCATACTACTTTTTAGGAACACTATAAGGTTATGCCATTGACTGCACCACTCATCAACAGCGTGGGGTTTTAGCAGCCAAAAGCTATGGCTCCATGCACATTTGTAGCCTCTTGCTATTGCTTTACTTGTAAAGATGTCCCATCAAGGTGGGTTTTGATGGGATCTCCTTCCCTTGCTGTTCATGATACAGCTCTGGTTATGTACTGGTGAGCATGAAGGAGCTAATGAAACCATTAAGGCGAATACAAACTTTCAGGTTAGTCCCTTTGTGTATCAGATTGTTCAAAACTCTACCTAAAATAAGTGGAAATATTCCTGAAATTAATAATTGTGGCTATTTTTTTTTCCTTTCTTTATTTCCAAAGTTTTCTAATTTTTCAGAGAAATAAATTAGGAAAGATTTAGTCTAGACTTGGATATACATATATATTTAATTTTAATGGTTTTTTTACTATGGATAAATCTCTCAGGGTGGATCTTTTCTTTAATCCCAGAGGAAAAGCCTCAAGCTACATTTTGCAGTTTGTCTCCTGGGGTCAATTATGTAAAGGCCATCAACCCTTTGTTTCAGAGGCTAAAATTACCAGTTGCCAAACTTGCTCACATGTTCAAAGGAGGCTTTGCACATGTGTTTGTGTTAATTTTCAGCTCTCATAAGCACCCCTAATTCAAAGAAGGGCTAACTGAGTCATGGTTAAAGCTACATTCAATCACAGCAGATTGGCTTTACAAATCTGTAGCAGACATTTTAAGTCTCCTCAGTGAGCAAAGCACATGATATCCATTAATAATTGTCTGTGGTGGTCTGATGGACTCGAAAAGGGTGTAGGAAAAATACAAGCATGAAAAGGGAGTTTGAGAGAAAAAGTCTCAGCAGAGTTCCGTACTTATTCAGTCTCCTTGGAGTGAATATAGCTGTCATCATCTCTCCTGTAGAAAATAAGCATTAAAAAAACAGCTGGCAATTATTTCTCAGGACCATATTTATAGCACAAGGGGCTTTTATTTCTAAAGCCCTGTTATTCTTTACTAAAAACATTTTGTATTATTTGTGTATTAACTTCTGAAAAATCATAGGAAAGTGCCATAATTGCTAATTAAAAAACAGTTAAAGAGACGTTAATGAAACCCCTACACTGGTCTTTTATGCAAAGAATTGATGAGATCCTGAGCAGACACAATCCTCAGACAGATTCATTAGCTGGTCTGTAACATGCACAATTCAGTTAATGAGCAGAACATACCTGCCATTTATTCAGATATATCAAGTGGTATTTACTCATTTGGGAAAAAGACTGATTATTAAATATAGTTATATGAATGGAAAAAGTTATAAATTTTCAGTGGAGATGAAAGTTAAGCATTCTGTTCGTTCCAGACTTAGTTTGACACTTAAAAGACTGGATGCATGTGCCAGGGAAATTAAACTGTAGAAAAGGAGATTTCATATCTAGAGGACTTTTTTTCCTTGTACCCTTTTTATCTTTTGCACTTTTGACCAAATGGAAATATAACACTTCATTTCAGAAAAACTCTTCCACTTTGCATAATATAATTATTTTTAGGGAAATAATTATTCATTGGAGCAAAGACTGAGAATGTCAGGGTCGTTACCTTGGAGGCCTAGATCCAGTGAGTAGATAATTATGCACATAAAGCCAGATTCAAAGTAGCACACCTCCAGACCAGTACTCATAGGACTCTTCAAGCAGACAGAAATAAAATAAACCAAGAATTTGCTCCTGATCTCCCTGGTATTACTTGTTTGCTAAACTGCTACTCAGAACAAATCTCATGTTGCTATCATTTTGTTATCTGTTGTACAAGATGAGCCATGGATCACCTGAGGTTTTATCTCATTGTGTGCTGACTAGGAGAGTTCTAATTTATGAATTCTGCTATATTTTCAATAGAGCTCTTTGGACTGTCACTATGGATCAGTGTGTGGCCAAAGGCAGAAATATAGTTCCCCAAAAGGGTTTTTAATTTTCTTCAATGTACTGCTGAATGTTTGGGGTAACCATTCAGATGTAAGGATGAGTCTTACAACTCTCCCACCTCATATCAGCAATTATCTCATCATATTAACTCATTGTCTGGTTCCATTGGGCTAGGCTCCCCATTTTAAAATTCTGGTGGGGCTAGGGGTACCCAAAGATGTTGGTACTGCAGTAAAAAGCATTCATGAATAAAAAACCTGAAGGCATTAAGTGAAATTCTGTCCAAAAGAGCATGTATACTGACATGGACACTTGTACCAGTTCTGTAGTGACACCCAGCCATACCCATGCAGAAATTAATAGAATATAAAATAAAGTCAGCTGAGATAGCTTTATATATGTTGCTTCAGTTTCACCAGGTATCTAACTGGTTTAGACAATGCCTTGTATTCTCTCATCCTACTGAGCATTAAATCTGAGATTTTGTGCATGAAGTCTCTAGCATTGAGGAAAATGGAATTATCTGTGTTTCTACTTGAAGTCACTGTAGCACACGTATGCAGACTTTTTTCTTCTTTTTTTTTTATTTGATCAAATGGTGTCTGAACAATTCAAAACTCAGCACAGATCAAGGGAAGCAGCATGGCTAAAAATATCACAAGTCCTGAAAACACATACATTTGACAATGTGAGGTGTGACTTCAAAGTCCATTTGGTGAACCGGTTCTGGTCTAAAGGTTATTGAACTCTTTTAGCTCTTTTCCTTACTACTAAATAGAAGTTAGTAAAACTGGAAGTTAGCAAAAAGTGCACAAAATTAATTGCCAGTATTTGGGACTTAATTAATTTGGGGATGTGTTCAAGGTTTTGCCCACAGATTCTTGTTGCTGACAGAAATGGGTAAGATTTTCAACAGCAACTGCTAATCGGAAATGCTGCAGATTTTGGTGTGACTATTTAATATCATAGAATTATAGAGTGCTTTGGATGGAAAGAGACCTTAAAGATCAATTTTAACCCCCTCTCATGGGCAGGGACACCTTCTACTAGACCAGGTTGCTCAAAGCCCCGTGCAACCTGGCCTTGAACACTTCCAGGGATGAAGCATCCAGAAGTCTGGGCAAGCTATTTCATTGTCTCACCACTGTCATTGTGAATAATTTCTTCCTAATATCTAATCTAAACCTGCTCTCTTTCCATTTAAAGCAATTACCCCTTGTCCTATCACTCCATGGCATTGTAAAAAGTCCCTATCCATCTCTCTTGTAGCCACATTTAGGTAACAGAAGGTGCTACAAACTCTTCCTGGAGGCTTTTCCAGGCTGAACAGCCCCAAGTCTCTCAGCCTGTTCTCATAGGAAATGTCCTCCAGCCATTCATGACCCCCCATCCTCATGACCCTCCTCTGGTGTCACTTCAACAGGTCCATGTCCCTCTTATATTGAGGAATGAGTACTCTTTATCAAAAGCCCTGACAGCTTGTTTTCTGGTGATTTGCCTTCTTTAAGAAATTATGTGATAGCAACATTTTTTCCTGCTGTTATTTTCATTTCTATTAGCAGCTTTTCCATATGAGATAAAGTTGCCATCCCTTTTTTGGTTTGATCTGCACAGCTTTAAAGAGACATGTGTGCTATTAGTTATGTCTATCAGATGTTTGGATCTCTCTCCTAATACCAACTAATGGTCAGATAATACCATTGATTGCTGAGCAGAGTTGTCCATTGATTTTGCTAGCCTGATGGAAAATCAATAAAATGATGTGGCCCAAATTTCACTGACAATGTCTACGCACCATTTTTGGAATATATGTTACTGTGTAGGGCAGACAGGGTATTTTATGTGCCTGCTCATTGTGAACTGAATAAATGTGAAAGCCATTAGCATTCAAATATGGAAAACAATATAACACACACGAGGGGTCTAATTTACTTTCTCCTTCCCTCTCATTTTGTCAGTCACACTGTTGTAAAGTGGGTACAAATTGTTATTACTCTGGTCCATTTTTTTTCATTCTTATTAGTATAAATGACTTGGGGATTATGTAGAGCAAGGGTTAACTGAGAAATTCTATTTAAAATTGTATGCTATTTCTATGATAGTTTTATAAAGGAGGTAACATTTCTATAAAGTACACCTGCTGTGCCATTCCTATTCTTCTTAAGTGGTGATGAGCCCAAAGTTCAGCTCCAAAGCATCTGCCTTTTTTTATATGTCCTTGGCATAATTCAACACCTAAAAAGGAAGGATGGCCCAACAATGAGGGTATTGACTCTCTCATATTCACAGTTCCAGCTCAGTTCCCTATTTTTGTGTAAATTTTGCAATGCCACTAAACCTGTTCAGAGCAAGACCCCACAGAAGTGCTACACTGGCTCTATCTGAGCTGGTGTTTGGAGGCTGGCAGAGATGTGAATTTGAACCCAGGAAGTTTCATGGCACTTGTATAGGCCACGTGTCCTAATTACCCATGGATCTTACCATGCTTGAATGTCAATGCACAGACAAACACCATCTCATCACTCTGAGCTTCAGTTTCCATGTGTGGAATTAATAATGTCTTGCTATTTGACAGTGCTACTGGGAAGAAAATATATTTAAGACTGTGAGATACTCATATCTAAGTTAATAGGGGTGTTGGAAATCCTTGGAATATTTAGTTATGCTAAATGGTTATTTTAATTATATACATCACTTGAATTCAGGATAAGATATAGAGAGTCTTAAACCCTTTTTTAGAAATGGCGTTTTCAAGGCCTGAACTTCAAGCATTTGCCTTGTCTTTTTTTTTTTTAATTTGAGGCAGGGCTTGTTTGTTTTATTAATTTAACTAGAATAATGCTGTTCTCTTGCAACTAGAAGATACTATGCCAGTGTGGGGTAGGGGTCATTTTAGTGGCAGTCTTTTATTTCCCTCCCAGTGATGCAAGGCAGAACTTAGTGGATTGAAGGCCTTTAGATAAAGTCTGACAGACAGACTTTTTTATTGCCAAAGAAATCCTAAAAAAAACCCACAGTGTTGTCTCTAGACTTCTAGAAGATTCTAGGCTTCTTCTGTCTCTGCTAGAAAGAATGAAAGAGGTTGAGAGACCCAGAGCAGGAAGGGGGATTCCCTTTCATGCTGTCTGTGTAGCACAGTAACACTGCAGATCAAACAGCCTACTAGGAATTGAAAAATGTAGAGTCATTCCCATTTTTCAGACATGCTGAATCACTGACTATAAATTATTTGTTTTGCTTTGTTTGACCCTGACTTCTTAATGATTTATTTTTCATTTAGCAGAAAGAGTTGGCAGATCCGAGAAGTCAAACACAGTCTTCCAAGAGAAAATCACTTATGACAAAAGTAAAGATAAACGGAGGCAGGGAGAATAAAAAAAATCCTAGAAAGGTGAGATGAGGTGATGACAGAAGGTGTTTGGAGTAGAGAAGATGGTGCCAGAAATTGTGTATTCACCTCCTTTTCCTTAAGAGAATTTTCATATGTTGCCGAGGACCCGGGTTGGAGCAGAATGACATTTTCTCATGCCAGCCTAGTGAAAGAAGACAATTATTTAATCACAGGGACTTGGGCAATCTGAAGACTACAACTGCTGCATCCTTTTGCTCAGAATTTCAGCTTTGAAAACTGTCCTCTGCCTTCACTCAAATAGTGATCAAGAGCAACTCAGCACTGAAGACACTGCCACAACCTATGAGTTTTATTTATGGCAGTAGGTGGATACCAAAGGTGATGCAGAGTTCCATACTTTGATGTTACTAATTACTTGCTAAGTTATTTAAAAATCAGCCTCCAGCAAAATATTTTAAATGTCTGTATCAATGCTGGAGACTTCTTCAGATTCAGTCTCAGACAATGAATAAGTAAACTTAGCCTGAGGCTCCAAAATGCAACATATTTTCTTAATTTTAAAGTCATTACTGGATGATAATTACTTTGTATACTCCTGTGTGGGTAAGCATTTTGATCCTTCCTTCTGGGCAGGCACATTTTAATCATCTTTACAGATTCACAAAAGATTGGAAGATACCTTCAAGATCATCCAATCAATGAAAAATAATGAAAAAACAATTATGAACCAGGTGGATGATATGAAAACAGGCATGGAAGGCCTGCTGCACTCCAGTAAGATGCTGGGTGAGAGAGATCAAGTCTGAACACAAAAAAATGGTAAATTCAAGACTCTACAGCAGTGATAAAAATTAAACAAAGAATCAGAGCAATGCAGTCCCCCTGAGACACCTCTCCAGACTAAACCCCAGATCCCTCAAGTGTTCCTCATAGGACATGTTTTCTAGACACTTTCCCAGCTTTGTTGCCCTTGTCTAGACACACTCCAGCCTTTCAATGTCCTTTCTGAAGCTACGTGCCCAAAACTGAACCCAGAACTCAAGGTTCAAATCTTGTGTACTTTCATGGAAGGTGTTCCTAACAAGATGCTAATGTCACACGTGGCCTTTGGTGAAATTCTTCTAATTTTGATTCTTCACTTAATTGGGATGAAGGCAGGTGAGCTCAGCGGGGTGTGGTACCTTTCTAAGCTGGACACCCTGGCTAAAGAACTTTCCCATCTACAGAAAGTGCCTGCATAATGCCTTTCAAACTTAAAACTGGAAATTTAAAAAATCCTAAACTACTATAAGATCTTTTATGAGAGATTGCGCCTTTTTACCAGTGGGAAAGCCAACATCAGACATCACTGAGTTGCCTTCAGAAATGTTAATGCATTTGGTATAACCTGGAAGAAAAAAAAATCAAAGTGAAACCAAGAAAATTCCCATTCAAAAGCATTTCTTTCATGGAGAGGTCAATATGAATGAAATTCTTATCAAATTATATTTCTGCCAATAATAAGTGATATTTCTTCAGCATAGGGATCACTGACAATCAAGAATACTTGGTTTTATTTGTCTGGTGCTGTTCAGAAAATGTATGATAGCACAGCTTTGCAGATAAATATGTGTGATATTTACAGTGATTGGCTCACCTTGTATTTCCTTTTATGAGTTTTAAGCTCATACTTACTGTTTGTTGGTTTTAAGACTGTTATATCCATCTCTCTATCCTTCCTAATATTAAGACATACTAGTCATAAACCATAAATCTATTTCTTGCTTTATTACAAGTTGGCCTCAGAAAGGTAGATTTTTTTCTAAATAATGAAAAAATCAAACTTCTGATCTAAGAACATTTTTTTTAAATAGTGACTCAGTTAAATGACATCATAAGTGAGGACATTTCCTGAAGTAAAAAAGTCAATAGTCATTATAAATGACATACTCTTTTTTTCTCTTTGTGGAAGGTCAGCAAACTTACAGCATTGGATTCAATACCAAAGATGGCATCAATCTGCAAAATATACGGACACCTTGTTGGAAATGTTCTGTGTGCTTCCTTTTCACCTTTCACCAAGTCAGTACAGAAGGAAGCTGCAAGCTCACAAATGTGTATTTTTTTTCTGCTGCTGTCATGGTTATTTTCAGATGCATTCTCAGATCATCCATTCCACAGGGAGGGTCCTTTCCTCATCTAGCACAAAGCTGATCGTTTTGCTGCTGTCCTTTTGATTTAGAGAGAAAAATCCCACATCTGATGTACAACTTTGATTTCCTAGTAATTAAAATTGCAGTGTGGGAGCTCATCTCTCCTCCTCCAATCCACCCTGCAGACATTCAAGGCTACCTCTGGAACATTTCCATCCCATGATTTGTTAATATTGAAGAGCTGTCCATATTGTTGTTTTCATAGTTCCCTCAAATTTGCTAATGCTTTCTACAAGCAGGTGATACTTAAAAGCAAGAACCATGGCTAAATGGAACATGTATTTGTACTGTGTGGGTAATGGGTTAGTCTGTTCACCTTTATATGGAAAGTGACTGGTTTGACTTTTCTGTCTTTCAAGTGCCTTTTGTTCTCTCTTTCAAAAGAACAGTGTCATGGGAACTTCAAGTACTATGAGGATCAATAGAAAATTTCCACCTCTGTGTTAGTTTTGGAGAGGTGAACCATAACAGTTAGTTTTTCTACAGTGTTATTGTCACTGAACTGGAATCAGTTCCCATCCAAGTAACAGAAAATTTTCCTCTGTCAAAGACAGCGGTCTGTGCTGAACAGGTATAAGAACAGAGATCAGTAATGTGCTTCTACAAAATGATTTGGGGGGCTTCAAACAAGATTTTTTTTAATATATTTTCCAAAGACAATGATAGAAGTTTACCGTTTCACAAAATCTGAAATAAATTTTTCTTCCTGCATCTTCACCCAAAGTCTCTTGGCAGTTTCACATTTGTCCTTCAGGCCAAAACTAAAATTGACATTAGCTTAGAAATGGGCTGCCAAATAGTATTTGCCTCCACATCTTTCCTTTTCTATCCCTGCAGGGTTACTGTCAGTGAGCCAGGGAAGGCTGTAGGTCAAACATAAAGCCAAAGCATTTAATTCACAAAATTTCTTTCCAGGGATGAGTACTGGAGAAGCAGGGACTTGTGATGCTTAGCTAGAAGTGTCCTTTTTAGATGGATACTTATTTTCAGTTTTGTACAATTTTCTACATACATATAACTATTCAAAAGACCATGAAGGTTCCATCCATGTTTTCAAAATATTACTGCAACAAAAAGTAATGAGAAAACCCTCTGGCACTCATATAAGTATGGTTAAGGAATCAAAATTCTTTCTTAAGCAGATGACTGGAAGTTTAAATGAAATACTGATTTTGAAGATTTATATACTCTTGTCTGTGTTGTATGTGTACTTCTATGCTTCTCAGTGTGGAGCAGCTACATCACCATGCCTCAAGGAAGCAAATAAAAGCACAGAATTTTATTAAGCACTCATTTTCTCCAGTGTACCAGCACCGAGTTATTTAGCACAGTCACTTTTCTTATTTTGACACGTTTGGGAAAATTCACAGCATCTAACTGACTTTCAAACTCCCACTTCTACCTATGTGGCTCGTTAATCTGTCATTAGTACACATGGGATGCAAAAGAAAACATGTAGCATAGGAATATTGACTGTCTCAAGAGCTGCTAAAAGGTTTCCTGTTGAACTCTGAGTGCCTTTTTCATCTTGGCTTTGTCTTGTTCTTTGGTGGATGTTTTTTTTTGGTGTGTGTTTGCAAAATAAAAAATAGATCTTTGAGTCTTTATCTTGTTTTCCTTAGACATCATTCTACTGAATTACCATGGTTTGACAACATCTCTCCTTTATTATGGGGGGGGGAAACATTCTTTTTCCTGGCTGCAACAACGATATCCCTCTCTTTGATGTTGTTGGGTGATGTATTAAGGATGAATCTGGATATTAATCTGACTGCAGATGCTGAACCTGTCTATCATGAAACCAGGTTTCTGGTCCAGAGAGACACAAAATGTTGTATATTCTGATTGCAATGCAGAATCAGAGCAGAGACCCCAGAAATTTGGGACTGATATAAAATACTCCAATTTTGTATGCAGAATGTATTTAATTTTTTTTTAAGCAATTCTGTTTCCCAGCTCTGTTATTAACCACAAGAGGAATTTCTATGGAAGGCCTAATGCTTTAGTTGTGTGCAGAATGTTCTTTCAGTCTGACACTATTGAACCTAGCACAAAGCACAGAAGCAACAGTTGTAACATTTTCCTGAGGTCTGAATATGATGCTCCTTTCGTCAATTGATTAGAGCTCCCCACAGAGCTGGAGCCTTGCTTTCAATTTTCCTTACAAGGCATTTCAGCTTCAGCTCCCCATTAAAAAGATTCAGCACTTGACAAGAAAGGGAGCTGAAGGAATACCTGCGTCTACCCTGCTCCTCGTTTCAGGCCTTTTATATATTTCACATTAGTCAGTTATTGGATAAAACACATGAGGATGGCTCATGTTTCCTTTTCAAAAGCCAGTGATTTCACCAACAATCTGTAGTATCAGATGCACCCTTCTGCATGACTCTCGAGGTGAAGTATGTTCCACAAACTATCTTTCATGACTCTAGGCGAAATTTCAGTTATTAGCAAAAGAGAAGTTATCACAAGGGTCTTTAGCATGTTAACTGATGCATTTCCTGCAGTGAGTGACAGGAATTTGATCATGGTAAGATTATGGAGATTATTGAATTAGCTGTCTTCCTCTCAGGTTTTTCATTCTTATGATACTGCTATGTAATATTTCACAGTGGCTGGAATAACCAGAGATTTCATGAAAACCATGATGTGGCATCAGTCCTGCTGTAAAGACTCGCTGTCTGGAATGTCTGGTGGGCAGAACTTATTAATCTGCAGCCTCAAGTGTGCCATGTATGTCAAAGTCCTCCTGAAATTGCCAGCACAGTACATTAGCCTGTTTGGGCACTGCTGTTCCATGAGCAGAATTGGCAGGGAACACAGAAAACAGCTGTTCTATTCATTCTGAGACCTTCTGCACTGCTTTGCACACTTTGAAGCTCTTCATACTGTGTTTAGTCCTTAGGGAGGAAAAAACCAAGGATCAGACACTTTCACTGAGTCTGATACTGAGGATTTTTTTTTTTTAATGACCAATGGTGGATCCTCTTAGCAAGTCGAACTGTCATAGTTCAGTAATCAAGCGCTTCAAAAGCAGGAAATGCAATATTCTGTTTAATTTGGACATGATTAATTTCTAAGAAAACATCATGCAATTCCTTGTTCTATACATATATCTAGGGACTGTGTCTAGATCTTGCTGCTTCAGTCAAAAATACAGAAAATACCTTCTTGAGACTTAGTAACAAAACCAAGAAAATGATTGCCTAAAACTTAACTTTAAAATTTTGTGTTTAATGTAGGAGACATAAAGACCAATCAACATCTACAAGTTACTAAAGCTTCTTAGTCCACTAGCTTACAGTAAGGTTACTGATATATGTAAAATGATCTCCATATTTTGTATTTGTATAAACATAAATATGAATGAAAACATTTGAACAAGAGTAATAGTACACCAATTGTCACTATCACCAGTAACAAGACATTGCTTATATTTAAGTAAAAATAAACAATACAGCAATGTAATCAATATCAAATTAGATAATTAGCAATTCCACCTCAGCAATTCAAATGATGCTCAAGCAAAAATAATTATACCAAAAATAATCTTTGAGTGCTGAAAAGTGATCTTTGTTTGATTATAAACCAAACTAAATTGATTTTCTCAAGTTAATTAGGCATTAATCCAAATTTTTAAAATTCTATTAATGCAGCTGTACCATTACTTAATGACTAAATTGCAGCTCAGAAACAATTATGATCTTTCTTTCTTAAATTTTTGGTTTTACCTAACAGCTACTTCCCTACTTCCATGACCCAAGATATATGGATTAGAGGAAAAAAGTTCACATATTCTCCATCAAAATTTGCAAATTATAATTTAAAATATCTTATATAGAATGTATTTGGGTTTCTATTTTAATGAAACAGTTGGAATTAGGCAACATTTCTTTCATAACCCTTTCCAGCAGTGGGTCTTAGAGATGCACTTCAGCAGGGTACCAAATTACACAGCTGCATGTTTACACCTTAAAATAAGAAGTCTAACATGTCTCTCAGTTAACAAGAAAAAAAGAGGACAACCTGGACGAGAAAATACTTGGTATTTATTGTGTTTTCAAAATGGTTTCAGCTGTTGCAATTTCATGGAATCACAGAACAGTTTGGGTCAGAAGGGACTTTAAAAGTCATCTAGTTCAAAGTCCCCTGCCATAGGCAGGCACACCTTCCACTAGATCAAGTTTCTAGAACAGTATTCCTGGACTTAGAAATCTCAGTGCAAACTGAAAACAGTGGGTTTTTTTTCTTTACAGGTCCCTTTCATGAACTGCAAAAAACTTGGTAAATTTCCAAAGTGTTCATATAAACATAGAAATATAGAAGTAAGACCATCACAATTTGTGAAAATACACAATATACAATTTTCAATTCGGTTTTATGAAGTTCATGAAACTATAAAGAGCAAGACATTACAGTTGTGTTATTCAAAATAAGACAATTTTAGTTGCATGTGGTTTAACTGAAAGTGTTGATTAGCAATATTTACAAAAACATGTTTAAAAAGGTGTGTTGTTTCAGCCAAATGGTCAAAATTCAGACTGTCACACATTGCCTATGGCCAACTTACGTGGCATACAAGATGGCTGAAGTCATACATTACTTATGCTGTCTTATGGGTATTATTAGCAAATATTCAAATAGCTGAGAGATGCAAACTGGACAGTTTGTCATATTGACGGACCCTAATGAGTTTATATTTGAATAGGATAAAAATTATAATGAGAAGAGAATGCAGAGTGCATGAAGTTCTGCAGTAACAAGATGACTGCTGTAACAACACATGGCCTTGCACCCAATATTGTCGATCTTCCACTTTGCAGAATATCTGCTGACCAAACAGTCTGTCCTTAAGAGAATAAACCTTTGCTCATTTTCTTATGATTTTTAAGAGCTTGGAGTAGAAACAGTTACAAACTATATCCTTTTCCTCAGAGACACAATTTTCCCATTTCAAATCATTGAAATATAAGTGGTTACTGCAATTGAGTAAATTAAGGGATCTCAGTTGAGCTGCAATACCTGACTGGCTGAGCGCTTATCCCACTACAAATGCAATGTCAGACCCTACCTTAAATCAACCTCTTCATGGCAGGAGACTGCAAGTAGTTGCTGAAGGAAGGTTAAGAGGTACTTCTGTAGGCTGCATGTGCATGCAATTATTTTTTCAGATTGTCAGTGCTGTCATGTATCATAAATTATCAAGTCTCTATTATTTTCCCTGTAATTTTTCATTTTCTAGAGTCACTTGTTGCTTGCATGAGGCTGTACTATGTTCTGCTGCACAAGGGGAACAAGCAGAAATTAGCAGCAGTATTTTAAGACAACCTGTTTTAAAGAATGAGGAGATGTTAAAAGCGAGCTCTAGGTATGAGAATGTTTCTCATCTAGTTAAAACTGCTTCTATATCTGGTAACTACAGAAGGAAAGAAAAACAAATAGATCATCTCTTACGCTTGAAATGCCCAAAAATCCTTATGGAAAAAAAACCCCTTAGCCATATCATGTGCAGATATTGTAATTGCTTAGAAAGACTGTGGCTACATCCTTGCCCCAGTGTGTATCTAAATTAAAAAAAAAAGCTAAATGTCTTGGCTTTCTATCTAAAAAGTGAAATTAAGCACCTTTGAGCTTTCTGCTTTTTAGAGGACTTTACAGAATTGAAAAGCTTTCTTCTTCTTGGATGGAATCAACTTTCCTGACTGTTCAATCTACATGCAAAATTCTTCATTCTCTCTCTTCTTGGCAGGGAATTTCCAGAAGATATACTGAAGACACCAGTAGAGATTATGGAATTAACTGTCAAAGTAAATAGAACCAACCTGAGAGGAGCATGGGATGTTTAGATTTTCTAAAGAAAAACAGAGATAGCGTAGCTGAATTAATAACATTGATATCTAATCTTTAAAACTCCTTTGCTGAAGACTGGGGGATGGCAAATAGAACAACAATTAAAAAAAAATCTGCACAACATTTGCAGATGTACTCGCTTGTAAACATGATGTCTACAGCAGGAAAATTAGGAGAAATTAGAATCAAGAATGGAATTGGTGTAGGTGTGAACAGATGTACTTTACCTTGGAAAAGTCAGCATGGCTTTTGCAAAGGGAACTACTGTCTTGCAACTTTATTGAAGGTCTTTGAAAGTGTCAGCAGGCACATGGATAAAGTGGATGTGATTGATATAATCTATTTGGATTTAGGTATTAAGCAGCCACACATAAGAGGAAAGTAGGTTATAACTTAGATAAATAATGGTTATAAAGCAGGAAACAGAGAGTAGAACTAAATAGTCAATTCTCCCAGTGAAGGAAGATGAGCAGTAGAACTCCACAGGAATATGTACAGGTGATTGTTCTGCTTATTATGATTATCAGTGACCTGCATAACAGGGTGAGCAGGGATGTAAGAAATTTGGGTGATGAAAAGAAATTATTCAAAGTAGGATGAGAAAAAAAAAGGCAGATGAAATTCAGCATAGTTAAATATAAAAGGATGAGAAGAAGGCTAGAATTCGGTTTTCATATACACAGTGCACTGAGAGAACTGTTGCCAGTCAGGAGCAATTTTTGTTGCTGAGAAAGAGATTTGCACTGAAATATCAGCTGGTGCTCGGTAGCCATCAAAAAGCAAATATTAGGAATTATAAATAAAGTAAGAACAAAGCAAAGATCACTTCCACCATATAAAGTCATGGATTCAGAGCTATCATGGAAATTTCTATGCACTCCTGAGCCTCTCATCTCAAATTCATGAAGGAGAACTGAAAAAATGCAGAGAAGGTGACAAGAATGATCAACTGTCTGTAACAGCTTTCATGCAAGGAACCCTTGTGTGAGCTACAAGTCTTCTGTCTGGAAAAGAGTTGACATGGGGGAAGGATGTGACTGAAATTATAAAACCTCTTGAGTGATATGAAGATGGTGGGCAGAGATTAAACTGTTCACAGTCTCTTCTAGCTGAAGAACAAGAGACAGTCAAATGAAACTCACAGAACCCACATTCTTTTTTTTTAAAGAGGAGAGTGATAGTTGATAGTTGATTATACAAGACACTAGACACGAAGAAGTTCTTACTGAAGAATAATTTGCATGTGAAACATCCTTGTGGACTTAAGGGAAGATTGGACAAGTTTGTGCAGAAGAAACTTATCAAGATTTACCAAATACAAAAGCACCATATTTGGCTTGGAAGGTCTCTATACAGAAATACCTATAGGAGAGGAGAATGATAAGAAGAATGATAAGATTGTTGCTGCTCATTGCTATCATGTCCTCCAGACTTTGGTCAATTGTTATAATCAATTTACTGGAGTAGACCCCAGTTAGTTTGACCTAATATGGATATTTTTACATTCATATATGTCACTGTCATATTTTCTGAAAAATCTCTTTGCCCAGGGTTTTCTCCTGGGAAGCTGAGAAACCTCAGAGAAAAATGAAAGCAATAATTATCTGATTTGCTTCTCATTTGTTTTGCTGATTTGGAATGTGGTTGGAGATTGTTTATCCAGCATGTGAATTGTTTTTACTTATTGGCCAGTTGGGGCCAAGCTGCGTCGGACTCTGAAGAGAGAGTCACAAGTTTTCATTAGTATCTTTTAGCCTTCTGTAAGTATCCTTTCTGCATTCTTTAGCATAGTTTAGTTTAGTATTCTTTAATACAATATAGATCATAAAATAATAAATTAGCCTTCTGAGAACATGGAGTCAGATTCATCATTCCTTCCAACAACAGGAGCCTCAGAAAATACAAGACATATATTCCAACCAAGTTTTCTAATCAGCATGCCAATTTTCACATCCCATAGCTGAATTTCAGGGCACACCAAAATGCAGGCAGTGTGGTGGATGTATAAGCTGGGACTTGTAATGATATGAAGAATAAACTTATTCGATAGTATGTACATATATCCTGTGTCATGCCCACTGGAGCTGGGTCAAGTGCATTTAGAATACAGGTACACCACATCATCCCACACTTCTGTTCTACTATTTATAAACCTTGCTCTGGGGTTCAAAAAGGACAAACATGGAGTTGAAGAGAGCCTGCAGATGGAGGGAGGATAATTGATGGTATCCAGTGAGAGTAAAACTGTGTAGATACATACACAGAGAATGATCCATCTGCCTGTTTGGCTCCTGGTAAACCCTGAGCACTTGTGACTGCACGTAGGCAGTTTTCATGAGCTGTGATGATGACAGCTACATACGTGTTTGGAGACCATGAGTGTGAAACTTTATTGCAACTATGATTTTTTCAGGTTTTGCATACTTAGGCTACTTTTCTCATCTTTCCCACCAAATAAAAACAAAAGCTTCTGGATATAGATGGCTTATATCCTCTTTATAAATGTGTAAATAAACTAAGCATGAAAAAAAACAGATTTTTTGTTGTTGTTGTTTTGATGTCTTTTTCATGTTTTGCCTTTGTCTGATTTATGATAATTGGTTTGTACTTTTGAGAGATTGACATACATGAGGCATTCTATCCATGACCCACTTAAATTAAATTACATTATCTAAACTAAATATTTTTTTGTAAAGTGTGACTTACTCACACTATTGTTATTAATCTCTTATATTTATTTATCATATATTTTTATTAATCTTTGATATTGTTCTACTGTCTTCCTTAGAGAGTACTCATGTGTCTATGTACCATATAAGGTAACTTCTGGTAAGAGCTGCAGTGTGACCTTAAACAAGAGAATTTTTGCAACATTAATTATTAAAGACTGCTGCAGTAATCTTGAAGTTAAAGAATAGGGCTTAAGACAGAGGTAATAAGGGGTCTATTGCAAGCCATATTCCTTACATACTAGCTAATCTAGTTTCTAAGCAAAAAGAATGTAAGAAATAGTAGCTAACAATTTTTTCTCCAAAGGTAAATGGAAAAACTGCACTGGAAAGATATACTCTCAGCAAATTTATTCATGTTTTCCTATCCTAATATACCCATTCTTTTTCATTTGAAAGACTAAAAATATGAAGGACAGTAGAGATGGCAATTTGCAGCTGAAATTTTGGAATGCCATCGCTGTAATATTTTTGTTTATAGAGTTAGTTCCTGCCATAACATTGACTGGGGATAAAGATAAAACTTAGAATGAGAAAATTTTTCCATTCTAACCAGTGATGTGAGGGAGCATTTAGAAGTAACCAGGAGACCAGGCTCTGTAAAAAAGAAAGTGCCACTTTCATTATAGTGATATATAAGAGCTGTGCCTGAAAACCTAGCTAAGACTATCTCTGAAGAGGGCTCAGAGATTGTCTGCGGCTGAGAGGAGTTATGCACCTGCTGCTTACAATAGCTAGAGCACACCAGGATGATTGAAATGTGTTCAGTTCTAATTTATTTTGAAAAATAGCCAGTGGATCAAACACTAATATAAAGAAAGAATATTCCACTTCAGTTACCTCTATGGCAAGAAATGAGATAGTCTTATGTCTTAGCATCTGTGATATTTTAAGGCCTTCGAATGTTAAAACAGAGTTCCTGTGGTTTTGTTCATGGTTTGTTTTGTTTTGTTTCATTTCATTTTGTTTCATTTTCCCATCAAGAGAAACATATTTCCAAGGGGAGGATTAATTAGGAGACAAAGAGATAAAAAAACCCAAAAAATAAGAAACCTCATTTTCCTGAAGATCTATACATTCTCTGTTTGCTGTTCAAATAGATTATTTGTAATGTCCATACTGTTACAACTCTTTCAAACACAGGATAGAAAATTTAGGGAGCACAACACACACAGACATTACAATTATTTATTTAAATCATCATCCAAAAGTTCCTGGTGTCATGGAAAAAATACAATAAATACATACATTTTTACATTTGTATACACATGTAGACATGTTAGCTAATGAAAGGTGTTGGTGAAGAAAGAAAACTAAGGAAGCTTGAGAAAGTGAGAAGGAAAAGGGAAAAAATCTATTCAACAATAACAAATAGAAATAGGATGGTTCAGTGGCTCTTGATTGAATACTTCTGGACAACTCCCCACTGGAAATCAAGAATTACAAATCACCGATACGTGTTTTGTTCATCTCCTCATCAATGTGCTGAGCATGAAAATAGGATTTAATTTAATGCTTACCCTATGAGCTGATTACATGATGTGCACACAGAGTGCCTGTTTGTATATTAAGATCTGAATATGAAAAAAGTAAAAACCACATATGTTACCAAGCCTTACCTTTTTTTAGAATTAATTATTTTTTCACCTTATGTATCTCTGTCCTGTATTTGAAACTTCATGGATTCAGCACACATTTCTACTCAGTCCACAGCAGTAGGTAAGTTTGCTTCAATTTTCTCTTGTCCTATTACTTCAGCCCCAGAAGATTAAGGCCCACTAAAGATAAATTTGTTGTGTTTTAATTTTTAAAAGAAGCAGAAAAAAGGATTCTCCCCCTTCCCGCCCTGACCCCTTCTGATAAGGCAGAGGTAATATATGCATCCTGGTTATAGCCAAGGCAGGGTTAATTTTTGCAGTGGCCAGGAGGGATCATGTTTGGACTTGGAGGCTTTTCTGTACTGCTTTGTCATTGCTGGAGCTAGGGAAAAGGGGAAAGGGAATATCTTCCAGGGATCAGGGGTTCCTTCCAGTTGAGACTCAGTGGGAACAGTCTGTGGCATCCACATTCTCTGAAAAAATCCCTTCGCCCAGGATTTTTCTCCTGGGAAGCTGAGAAGTCTTAGAGAAAAGGAAAACAATTCTTATCTCATTTGCTTCTCCTGTGTTTTGCTCCTTTGGGATGTGTTTGGAGATTGTTTACCAGGTGATTGTCTATTGGATTCTGGTGTGAATTGTTTTGACTCTTTGGCCAATCAGTGCCAAGCTGTGTTGAGACTCTGGGAAGAGTCACAAGTTTTCATTATTATCTTTTTAGCATTGTGTAAGTATTTTTCTGTATTCTTTAGTATAGTTTAGTATAGTATTCTTTAATATAATATACAATTATAAAGTAATAAATGAGCCTTCTGAGAACATGGAGTCAGATGCATCATTCCTGCCTTTGTTGGGGCGTTCCCTGCAAATACAATGACACTGAGTTGGGGAGTACCACTGCTAAACCATGACAACATGGCAGAATGTATTCTGGGGCCATGTTCTTTAGACAATAAAATCTTCTGATAAAAGAATAAAGACTAAGTCAGATAGATTGCTTAGTGTTCCAGAAAAAATGAATCAAGTGGCCCAGTGAATGCAAAGGTCTTAAATCTTGTTAAATAGTTGATAATTTTTGACTAGCAAAATGGAATGTTAACTTCATTGCAATAAATGTTTTGTGTACCTGTCCAGTGCTGAGGTCAGAACTCCCTGATCTGTCCCTCTGTGATTCTCTTACATAATTTGCCTTCACAAAAGAACAGCACATAAGCTAAAAATCTGAATAGCTTTTTACATAATTCTGTTACATTTTTAATGTCAGGGCCTTAAGCTATTATTTAAACTTCTGTAGGCATACTCTGAAAAGAAATGACGAAGAAAAACAAGCAATGAGACATCCACAATCCGCCTTCTAACATGCTCTGATTGGTCCTACTTGTTTGGGCATTTTTTTCAGACTAGTGTACTATAGATGAAATTCAGTCTATTAGTCTAATGTGCAATACATTTTGCCCATACTAACTGCAGCTTATTTTAGACATCTTCAAAAGTTCATTAGTGTCACTTGAAAAAATATGATAAATTCATTTTAAGACTTTCTATAAGTGGGTATTAAGCTTGTCTGCATGTCTGCACTTAAGCCCTGAATTTTATATTTTGAGAAAAACTCTGTTTTATAAATGTAACAACTACTTAAATGATGTAAAAAGTAAAATGAGGGGATTACATACTCACAGGTCTTCACTGTGAAGAAAAAATAGTTCAACTGGTTTAAAAATAGGTAGAAAAAATTCAGAAAAGGGGAAAAACTATTATAGCATGAGTGGGTAGATTGCTAACATCATAGAAAAATCACTCCTTAATTTGATATGTTTATTGTCATGCCCTTTAGATAACAAGTTCTCACTCGGCCTCGATGCTGTTCTGGAAAGCACAGCACTAATGAACAGAAAAACAAAATCCAAACCCAAACCCACAATGATGCAAACTCCCCAGAACCCCTACAAGACAAAAAACCCAACAAAACACCCCCAACAAAAAATAACCCAACAACCAAAAAAATAGCCCAGGAGGGAGGGGGAAGAAGTGATATATTTTTCTCAGAATAAACCTCATCTTCATTAGTAAACCAAGGAATGCATGTACACTTTCCTCTGTTTTCTGTTGCTTAGAAATAAAGAGCAGTGGTAGAAAGCCCTAATGCCATTACAGTCAATTTACAACACCCTATTTACACCAGCTGAGAAACTGGCTCATAATGTTGTTTAAATAGGATGACAGCCCAGAAAATTTTCTGATGAATGAGTCACCCAATTGTGGAACCAAAATTCATTCCTGACCCACTATGGCTACTACATTTATATCATAAAAGAGGTCATGGTTGTTTTATGTTAAATATAGTACCCTGAGGATTTAATTAAAAGGGATTTAAAAATATGAATACCGAAGCCAGACAGGTCATATTGGATAATCCAGTTTTATTTTACAGTAATTGGTTACACAAGTTATTATTACATTATTTAGAACATCCTGATTCTCAGTGGAAGTCCTTGTGCATTTAATTAACCATGAGTACAAAATGACTTTAAAAACTGAAGTCATTAAGCCCTCCTTAAATAGCCTTTTCAAATGGAAAGTGACAAGAACATTTTCATTTAAATTTTTATAATTTTGTAGTTTTTAAATGAAGAAACAATGATAGTAAATAATAGTGGCTTAATTGTAGTTTTATTTACTAGTTTTAATTATTACTTTTCAGTGGATATTTCATATTTGGATTTTTATCTAAGGCTGTCATAACTTGATTTTTGACTGTTCTGACCTTACAGTCAGCTTGGCCTTCACTTCAGTAAAGTTCGCAGAACACTAAGATTCTAAGCATGAGAAATTCTGGCTACTGATCACATGTCTTTGCTGAGGTCCATGTATTTTGATGCATTTATATAAAAAGGTGAAAGACTTTTACTGTAAGAATGGTTAATTTTAAAGGACAAGAGGGAATTAAACCTTTACTTAACTGAAAGACCAGATGACAAGCATGTACCTCAGTGTGATTGTCAATAACGATGGAGCACTCAGTTACTTCTTCTGAACCAGGTCAATGTTTTTTGTTGCTTTTGTTAAGGTTTTTGAGATTGATTTTGAGGTTATTGTGGACTTCCCCTCACTGGAGATATTGAACTGTCTGGATGCAATCCTATGCTATGCGCTCTGGGATGGCCCTGCCAGAGCTGGGAGGTTGGATTAGGTGACCCAGTGTGGTTCCTTCCAACCTTGCCCATTCTGTGATTCTGTGAGAGGCTGGGGACTACAGTTTTCAGTACCACTCTGGGGGAAACAGGATATCCAGGCTGTGACAGCAGGGCAGCCCTACCTCCAGAGACGTGGCTGAGAGCACAGACTGGGTCAGAGACAAGCCCTTGGCAAGAGCTCATTTCCCTGCCAGTCCAGAAGCCACAGGGATGCAGACAGCTGATCACAGTATCAGTCCAGAGTTCCTGTGCAGCAATTCTTTC
>NW_005054477.1:1080826-1141626 GCF_000277835.1 Geospiza fortis | reverse complement strand
CCTGCTCCAGCCTGTTTTGGTATGAAAAGTGATTTATCTGGGTTACCATCAACACCATGGTACAATGGAAGTGCTCTCTGGCACATCAAAATGGGCAATATTAAGCAGTGTTTATCCACACATTCATTTGCATTGCTGGTCTGGGCAATTTTTAAATGCAGCACATTCAAATCTTAATTCAGCAGGGACGATAAAAGGCAGGTTGCTATTTGTGCTGTTTGCTTAATTGTTCTATATGACTGAGAAATAGAAGAGAATTTACTGCAGGCTTTTGATATTCAGTGTTGCTGTGTCACAGTACATTGAGAATAATGAATAGGACATTCACTCTGGAGCAAAGAACATTAGTTTTCTTACCTAGGAAACACGGAAGCCAGCTGGAGAGGAGAAAATTGCCAGGTTGATTGTCGACATAAAGGCAAAGGTAACATGCTGATAATAACCAGGGGAAATATGAAGATAATAACAGAGGATGATAACAACCCAGCTGAGGAAGAGAGGGGGGTCTGGAAGATCAAGTGATCCCAAGCTGTGCACAGCTATTATGCAGATGGAGGGACACCTCTGCTCCTGAAGAAAGGAGATGGTTTATTTCCCATGCAGCAGAATGTGTTAACTCCAGCTTGTATTACACAAGATCAGGCCTTGCTTCCTTCCTATTATAAGAAATGTTTATTCCCTGACAGATTTCCACACCACTGCCTTGTTACTGTGGCTGTATCATTATTTATCCCACTCTGCCCTGCCTCCCCCTCCCCCTTGGCTGTGGGGCTCTGCAAGTCGTAGGCAACTGTCATGTCAGGTCTGTGTGAATCTGTCAGACTCACGATGAGGAAAGATGGAGTGAACACTGCTTGCTGCCGTGTTTACTCTGCTCTCTGTCTTCAGCAGGCCTATGTGCAGAGAGATGCTTTCCAGAACGCTTCCCGTCAAGGGCAGCGGGAGGAACGAGGGAGCCACGGCTGCTGTGCTGCTGCCCAGCAATGACAGAAACCTTGGAGAATCTCCCTGCCTCCAGCAGCTCGTCCTGGAGTGCCTTTCCTCTGTAGTACACCTATTCCTTGCAGCCTGTTCCAGCTCTCACTGCCATCTGCCTTCACTGGAGGGTGAGGAGTGAGGAAGAGGAGCGGAGAAGTGGGAGGAGAGGCAGGTCGGGCACGGGAGCAGCAGCAACGATGAGCTGGGGGCAGCATTTTTCCTGCTCTGGAATCAGCTTGCTTTTAGCAAGTGTAGTTTTCTATTTTCAGATTCTCCAGCACTGGTGGCTATACAAATATTTTTTGTACCTTTCTTTTCCAAGTCATAATAATTTACTTAATAACAGTTTTGAAATTGCATATTCTCTTCTGCTTCATCTTCTCTTTTTTTCTTTTTTCCTACTTCTAATTCTTGTTCACCTACCCTTTTTTTTTTTTTTTAATTACTTGGCTGGGACTTATAATCAAGATATTTTCTGGGCTATGGTTAGACCATTGTCCTAAACAGAACAAGGAAAGGAAAACAATGTGATAAAAGTCATAGTCATTAGACATTATACTGTATATTTATGAATGTGACTCACACAATGTTTTGAGTCCCAGTAACAGCAAATGTATCATAGGATGGAGTAGCTGAACTAATATAGCACGTGACTTTATTGATTGCTATCCTAAAATCCTGGTGTCTTGCTTACAATCCTATAAAGTTCTATTTTACCAGCAACTATGTGGTGGGGGGTTTTTTGGGTTCTTTTTGGGTTTTTTTTTTTGTTTTTTTTTTGGTCAAACCATAAGAGTCTCCTTCTCCCAGATAAAATTTCCACTGAAGAATGGATCAAAGTGTTCTCCTTGAGCAATTTTCCATTGTTGGTTACTCACTTTTTGCATTTTAAGAAAGATAGTGAACTGCAACTACCTAGGCAAAGACTTTCATTATCATGTTCTGTTTTTACTTGAAATCTTGGGAAAATTCAGGTCATTGACTTTGTAATGATAAGTCTATCTCCTCTCACACAACTCCTGCCTGTCAGAAAGGATGATTCAGGAGTGGTAGGCTCTGCTCAGAACCCCTGATATTCTGAGAAAGATAACCAGAGCAGCAGGAGCACAGCAATGGCCCAGAGCTCAGATACTATAAATATTTTTTAACTGAACTCTGTATTTATTGCTTTTTCTTTTCCCTTCTAATAGCTTAAACAATGAAATTAGGGTATGCAACAATTTTCTGATTGCTACAATGGATTCTCTAAGTCAGACAATGCAAGTGCTTAAAATTTAATGCAGAGTTCTGTCCACAACTCTCCCCACCAGCCCACATTATTTATATAATCTATTATAGAAATTCTGTCATCACCATGCCTCTCTGTCATGTCTCCCATAGTGAGAGCTTATTAACTTGTGCTTTATTAGATACTATGCCTTTACAACCAAGTCATTAGACACAACCATTACCCTGGTCTCCTTTCCTTTCTGTCTCAAGATCCATCTTCACCGTGATACCTGTGGTTAATGAGAGTCCTCAAGGAGACAGGCCCCAAGTAATTCATTTGTAGCTCTTGTTGACTTCTTTCATGGAATAAAAAAAATAAATCTCTAAGGCTTGGGGCTGAGTGTTCAGCCAATAGATTTCAGAGTCTTGTGTTCCAATTAGTTGCCCTCAGGTTCAGCATCCTTCTTCCACACTGCTTCCTGCGAGCCCTGATGTGCTTTGCTGACGTCTCGACTGGAGTCATTTTGAGGGAAGGAATATTTCCTGTTTATGCTCATGCAATAATCAGCACAGTGAGGGCTCCACACTCATTGGAGCCTCTGGCTGCCTCTTGCTTACTGCTAATATACATTATATGTACATCCAAACAGTTTGAAGAGGTTAGTGAGGGGGATTCTGGTTTTTGCATGCCTGTCCAGCTGCCACAGACATCTTCTTATGAAAATCCTTTCTTAGGATTTTTCTTCCTGAGAAGCTGAGAGGCTCCAGGAACAAAATGTAAACAATGGTTATCTGCTGCTGTGGAATGCAACACGGGGATCCGTGATTGGCCTCGTGTGGATGTTTGGATTTAGTGACCAGTCACAGCAGAGCTGGCTCTCTCTCTCTGTCCGAGCCAGCTGCCTTTGTTTTCATTCCTTTCCATTCTATTCTTAGCTTAGCTAGCCTTCTGAGATGAAACTTTTCCTTCTATTCTTTTTACTATAGTTATAATGTAATATATATATCATAAAATAATAAATCAAGCCTTCTGAAATCTGGAGTCAGATCTACATCTCTTCCCTCATCCTGAAAATCCCTGTGAACACTGTCACATCCAGTTTTGCCACTATTGCAGTTTTTTATTACCTTCATTAACAGGCAACTGCAATGCTCCGTTCAGGCTTCAGATGTGACAAATATGTACTTTTAAAGAAGATCCTCATCTCCAGACCCAGCCAGTTTAGATTTTACTTAGAAAAAAAGACACCAGCAGAACACTCTGTATACGCTGAAATTTATTTAGTAAAAATCAATGAAAGTATCTTCTGAAAAACGGATTTTTGGGGGCTGTTTGTTTACATGTCCTGCCTTCACTTTTACCTTTATATGTGAGAATTAATGCAGTTTTTTTGCTAATACTCTGAGCTTACTCTGGCATCACACTGAAACATTTATTAACTTAATTGCTTTACAGGGTCTGGATTCTGATACAAGTCAAAAAAGGCAGCCTCTGACTTAAAAGCCATTCTTGAATTGTTCTCAATTGTTTCTATTTCATCTGACAGTCTTCACTGAGGGCCCTCAGCTTTGTTTGGTAGGTAAGACCACACCACTAAAACCCTCTCAGAGGGAAAATCATGTTAATTATGTACAACTGCAGCTTTTCTGCTGGTGAGTTTGTGCATGGACTTTTGGTTAAGGATGTTCATGATTATAGCAATGATTCTGGAAATAAGTAAAATCTATTGGTACATGAAATCCTGCTTAAGTTGTGCCTTACAGATATTAAAAAATGAATCTGTCATAGAGCCATGAGTAGAGCTTTTTACAAAGCATTTGTTTGATGTATAGTTGCTCTCTAGAGAGAATAGTATCCAAGAATGAGCTCTGAGTAAATGAATGCATTTGGCACATCCTAGAGTGATGTCAAAGCTTCACTGGCTCCAAGGGGTAGTTTTGTTTTGACAAACCTTGTTCTGGTGCCTTTTGCTTAGAATTGATTTGAGGAATTCAGAAATATATGAAAAGAATATATCAGCACAATGACACCTAGAATGAGCAGAAGGCATCCATTAGCAGGAGATGGAAAAAAAAACAAAAACAAGAGAAAACAAACCAGCTCTTGTTGCTGTTTTATTAGAAAATTCTTTTGTTTTTTCATCCTGAGTGTATTTATACATCTGTCTCCCAAACAAAGACAAGCACTCCAGCTGAACTCTGTCAATACAAAATGAACCTGAAGTGCATTTTCAGGGGAAACTCTTGTTATTTTTTATATTGGTTGTGTGGATGCAGGATGCTCTGTGTAAGGTGTATTCCTGAATGGGAAAAGCAAGGCTGAAAGCTTGTTTTCGTGTCCTACAGCCTTCAAGAGGAGTTAATGTCCATTTTGCTCCAAGATAACGTCTATTAAGATTAGCAAAGTTGACTCTGCTGTGGAGCTGTGTCCTCCCAGCTCACTGCAATACTAAATGGAAGCAGCTGGTGGGTGAAGTGTTTAGTGCAGACATATTTGATGGGTAGTAGAGACACATGGCCAAGCCTCCATTTGCCAGATCTGGGTGTTTATTGTGCAGCCAGGTGGGGCTGTGGGCAGGTGTGCCTGCCTGTGCAACCAGCCTGGGTGGGGATTTATTCCTCTGGAGATGCTTGGAGACAGGACATAGATGCTCATACTCCCATGGCACTCCTGGCCTCACAAGAGTAAGTGTGAGGTAAAAGAAAGACTTTATGATCCACGGAGGAAACAAGAAATATCCCTAGAATGAATGTGTGTCACTGCTCTTGGATATTGGGAGGTTTAGCTTTTATGATGTGTCAATCCCAATTGGTTCTCCTGCATAAAACTGTGCAGATTATAAAGCCTGACCCAGATCTCTGATGATCTTCAGTCCCTATTGAATTTCCTTCCTTGGCAAACAGCACTCTGTCAGGGTGACCCATGGTGGCTTGCAGGATGAGACCATAGGTGGTGATCTAACCAGGACCCATTACCAGAACTCCTCCAGTCTGGGCAGATTAGCTCCAGAACCTGGAAACAAACACTGGGAAAGTGGTATTAATGTCTCATCAGACAAAGATGATGGAGTGTTCCTGGGATTTAAATTCTTTTAGTAACTATCTCAGCATATAAGAATGTACAGGTTATCCTAGAAGAAAGGATCAGTTTTCATCACCTGAACATGTCTGAGTTTTTCTACTCTTTTACACGACATAGGAACCACTTGTGGCTCTAAATTAGCAGAGTACTTCCTTCAAAGGGTTCTTCTAAGTGCCTCCTCAGCTCTGGAGAGAGCTCTGAAATCTGAGCAATGGGGATAAACCTGCCACTGCAGCCTTGGTTTTACCTCTGAGGCCCAGAAAGCTGCAGAAGTAAACAGGCACAATTCTGCAGATAGCTGCCTACCTTCAGCTAGATTTCTTTGTGTTCCGGACTTCTGAAATGTTGGAATTCAGGACATCCCTCTGGCTGTCCTGGATTGCCAGGACCCCTGCCAGGGGGCTCAGAGACCCTGGCACAGAGCCCAGGACACCTGTGACTTCGGTTATGACCCATGGAAAAAGTTACCAACCTTATATGAAGATCTGCAAGCCATCAAAGTCTAAGTAGAATAAGAATCAGTTTGTCACGGGGTGAAAAATGGATTTTTTTGGGTTTTATAGAATGGGGGTTTAGGGGGCAAGATGGAGGAATCTGGGCATGTCCAGTCTTTCTCCTTCTTCCTCTTGGCCTCCATCTTCTGCTGTGATGTTGGCACTTTCAGAGTGGTTTAGAGCAGAAGTTCACTGTCTAACATGGGTGATAGGTATTGGAAAGTAATTGTAAATATTGTACACGCAGTTTTTAGTATAAAAAGATAACACTGTCCCGGGAGCAGGCAGAGTACCTCTGACTGTCATGCTGAGCAGACCTCGGCAGGCCAGAGAAAGAATTTTATAGGTAAGAAACAATAACCAACCCTGAGACCGAGAACTGAAGAGCTCTGACTCCTTCTTTGACCGCTGGGCTGGGAAAAGAGACTTTCTAACTTATCTCGGGGTCACTCTGACCAGCTAAAGCCCCAAGACTGAAATACCTTTTTCAGATGCTGGAACTGATTAAAGATACATATTGAGGTGAGCAGACTAGCTTAAATGGCAGTGTCACTTTAGTCTGGTGGGCCTGCTGAGCAATTCAAGGTCCTGGGGAGCAGCCAGATATTGCAGAGTCTCTTGGATTGAACAGAACCAGAACTACCACATGAGGTTTGCTTATGGTGCATCCAAGACTTTCAGACAAGAGATCCCAAAGCCAGCTGTGGCTGAGGCAGTGATAATATATTCTTCCAGATCTCGATCACTGCAAATATAACTCTGACGTTTTCTGAGCTATAAATTACATCTGCAACTATTTTTACAGCCATGGTGCTTGGAGAGAGTATAACACATGTATTTTTATACTGTCTTGCACTTAAATGGTCTCAAGCAAATTAAAAACATTGGAAGGAGTAGTTGGTTTCTGTCACACAAAAATGAATCTCAGGCTAACTATCCAGAAGCACAAAGCATGCCAACAGACATTGCCTTACTTCCAGCAGTACTTTTTTTTGCAAAAGTATTTTAGGATATGTATATATGTATATGGGGGTTTATATCTATATATATATGGGGTTTTATATATATATTGTCACGGTTTGATGCTGGCGCAATGCCAGTGCCCCCATATAAATATATGCTCTCTGGTGTCTGCTGTGAGATGTGACCAGGAATAGAGCAAAGCAGGCTCCAACTTAGGAATAAAGAAGAAAAACTTTATTAACCTGCAACTATATATAAAAAGAAGAAACACACACAGAATTCAGAATGAACACCTTCCAAAAACATTCCCCCTCCCCCCACCAAATTTCCAATACATGCACCTCTCAAATCATCAACTCTCGGTCCATCACCACCCTTTAGATAATCAATTCTCAGTTCATCAAGGAGAGAGGAGTCCCTCTTGTGCCATAGCCTTCCCCCGGAAACACAGTTGAGACTTCTTGTGTTTCCATGTCACATGTGGCACTGCCCAGAGAACATTTGCCATCGTGACCTCTTCCTTCCATGCCCCGTGCTCTCACCACTGCGCATGGACCAGAGCTGCTTCTGGGCTTCTCTTTTTAAGGATGCTTTGCCCAGTTCCAAAAAAAAAAAAGCACAGTCTCTCACTTTCAGGACACCTGTGCCCCCTAAATTCACCCCCTGGGACCGAGGGGTCTCAAGGAACAGAGGTCTTCTCCTTCCCTGAAGATCGAGGGCACCACCACACTCCTCACTCATCGTCTGTTCACGCACTCCTTCACATAACATCACTGCACTCTCTTGGCTCCAAGCCATTGCCTCCCCCCAAATGCAGCCTCTATGTCACAGGAAAAATGGTTCTGTCCATGGATACGAAAGAAAAGTCCAGCCAAAGGTCACTCCATCATCTCCTCCCACCTAGGACTCTTCTCAACTTCTCTCGTGGCCCATTTCCTCTTATCTTATCTCTATCTCTCTTCTCATTCAACTCCAGGAGGATCAGCATTTGTAAGGTTTCCATCATCCAAGAAAAGGGTTAAAAAATCTCGGTCTCTGCCTGACCAGAACTCCCACGCTGCCCTGCTGGGCACCTTCTCACCGCAGGCCCCCTTCTGCTGTCTGGGCCTGGGTGGCACAGGCACAGACACCATCTCTCTCTCCGGGGGGGAACGGGGGGGAGTGGCTGCCCGATGTCTCTGCTTTTAACACCTGGTGTTCTCAGAGGCGTATCCATGTCCCCAGTGGCCACACCATGTGCCAATATTCAAATCTGAGCACCTATTGGTTTGACCACAGCATCCCAAAAAAACTCACTTCCTTTTCAAACCAGGACAATATATATACATATATATAGATATAGATATATGTATATATACACACACACACACACACACACACACACACACACACACACACACACACACACACACACACACACACAAATTAAACACTAATTACCACTGTTAGACTGCAAAATACTTGGCTAGTATTCACAAGCGATTAAAGAAAGAGAACTTATGAAGATAGAGTCTGCTTAATTTCGGGGAAGAATGGAGATGTTATAAATTGTCCATTCACAGAAAGTGGTACTACTTCCATGCAAATTAACATAGGAATTTGCTATCATTGTCCTGGGAGTTCTGCTTAGTCATGGCTTCGTATCAGATTCTGTGGACCTTTTATTTTTTCTCATTCTAAAATTTTTCATGAGATCAGAATTAAACTTTTGTATGAAAACAAGAGTTGAACATCATCTAGGAGGTGTTCTGCTAGACAAGAAATCAGAAAAATTACATTTACTACAGATTCCTGAGTAGCAATAGACAATTTATTTTCTGCACTTTTATCTACCCTGAAAATGTTTTCAAAAGTATTTGGCTGTCACACTGTTTGTCTTCGCATAAGCACTTTCCCCTTCTAAATGGTATACAAATATCAGCTTAAAAATGCAATTCTAGAAAGATGTTGTTAATGCTCTGCACTGATAATGTCACGTGACATTAATTAATTCATTCCATAAATCTTTCCAGTCAAAAAGAATATGGAGATATTTTCATGCTAACACATCCTTGTTAAGCTGAATAACTTATTGCACTTGTGAGAAGAAAAGTAGATTGCAACATGATACCAAAATAAGTTTTTCTCTTCAAAATAAGTTTGAAGAAAGTGTTCATTTCTGCATGTAGTACCTGTGCACATCCCTCACAGATTTGAATGATGCTGAAGAATTGTGTGCATTTGCTCTTCATTCATTCTTCTTGTGCTGATCTAAGCCTTGATGAATTCATTGCTCATTCTGACTTTGAATCAGGTTCTTTTTCTGTTTTTGCTGTCTTTGTCTACTCCTTACATTTTAAGAAGCAATATACTCTTTCTCACCAGTTTCTCTGGGCTGGGGAAGTGCTGAAGTGTTGGACTTCTGCAACACTGCTGCTGTCCTCTTTGTTAATTAGGTGTCAAACATATTTGTCTCATCTAATAGAATAATTAAATCACAGCAACTTGTGTTCTAGAGAAAATGAATGCTTTTGTTCTAGATTGACTAACTTCTTTAAGAAAAAATTTACAATATTTTTATATAACACATTGAAGAAAGCGAACATATATAATGATTAATAACATTTAATGGGAATTTTATTTAAAGGATAAACTTTGTTGGCATCAAAGCCTCTGGATACTGAACTTGAGATTTCCTTAAAGATGCTTTCTACATGTGTAAGTTCAGAGAGTATTCATATTTCTTTTTCATTCTGTTTTTAACTGTAGCACCTAAAGCTGCATAAATATATTCAGAAAGTGCTATAAGGAACCTTATGTATGGAAGCATTTGCATAGTCAAGCCATTAGGTCATACAGTAGTTTGGCCTCTGAAAATTTGAAAATATAGTAGTTAATTTCTGAAAGCATTTCTGAAAACATCACTGTGCATTAATCAAGTTTTTTTTTCCCCATATTATTTATTAGTAAGTTTCATTATCTTTTTATCTGTGGCATTTCCATTAAGAAATGTGATTTCTGCTAATAAGCAACTCTTATTTTTGACACATTTCAGTGTCAGTAGAGAAGCCCAAGAGCAGAGTCCTCTAATATTTGAACTGCTTGATGTTAGTAATCATCACATTATTCTTCTGGTTTGATTTGTATTAGAGTCTGACATTTCAAAAAAAATAGATAAGAGTCCCCAGAAAAGTTAGGTGCAAATAATAATGTCATCAGATCAAATTCATATTCTTTAAAAGTCTGAGATGCCAACAATAAGGAAGTATGAGGTTCTCCACTAACTTAATCCTGCTAGTGCTAGAAAAATTGGCATACATATAAGTTTTCAAATGTGCAGGTATCAGGAAATTTTATATTTTAATGTAGTTCAGGGAATATTTATATATAACACAGCACAATGTGTTCATATTTCTTGCTGAAACTCAGATTGCTGACATCAGTAGTTGCTGGAATTGTAAGTTAAACAGTAAAAGCTGCACTGCAATGGTGTGAAAGCTCTGCAGCAGTGAGAAGGGGTGCAGTCAGGAAAATAAGAAGCCCTTGGACTAATGCCCCTAAAAGTGGTGAAAAGACTTCCACTGCCCACAAGTGAGCTCTAGATCAGGGCCCAATGAAAAGATTTCGGGGTTGAGAGAAGAGGGTAAGAAGAGAAATAGCAAATACCAAACCTCTGGGGAAAGGCTGTGAGCTCAGAATCCTCCCTGTCTCCAGTGACTTACTGTATGTGTGTTCGTATCTGCTTGTGATTAAAAGAATTTGTTTTTTTTTAATTGAGATTTATTAATATTGGTTGCTTTTTACAGGTTTCTCAGTGCATATGGATTTGGGGCTCTTTTTTTTTGCATTTTGGATAAAATTTTCAGTATATTCACAGCAAATGCAGACTCTTATATTTTGCTTTTGAATAATATTAGCAAGTCTATTTTTTTTCTGGTTAGATAAGTGACAGGTACCTCCTTGTCTATCAGTGCATGTAAAGAAAAGTAAAACCTGGTTCCAAGCCCAGGATGGGGGTAGCTGCTGATCTGGATGGGTTCATTTCTCTGTAGGGAAGAGAAGCCAGTAAAGAATCTAATTTTTGAGCTGTGCGAATTATTTATGTCCTCCAGCATATTTTATGCAGCTTCTGAAGTAGATGACTCAGTTTTAAGTCTGCTTGGAGACAGGGGCCCAATGCAGATGGCTCTTTGCCTCGTTAGGCAGCCTATGATCTTACCTCCTCCTGCGCAGGGGAGAGTGGGAAGGGGCTTTGGTGTGTCTGCCTCTGAAAGGTGGTGGGAGATGGAATAATGTGCATAAAGCTGGAGAGCTGCTCCCATGCCTTGGTGTTGCCATGTGAATTGAGCCCAAGAAATCTCTGATGCTGTAAAAGGAGGGGAAAAAGATTATTTTTTGAAGATTTAAAAACACCTAAACTCCTCAGCTGATGCACTGGGGAGTTAATAACTAGTTTGGACATTGGTAGCGTGGACTTAATTTTTTGCTAGATATGATGGAGTGTGTTCTGTATTCTAGGACAAGTTGAAGGAACAGCTGCCACAGAACATCTTAGAACCAATAAGCAAAAATCTGAAAAGTGTAGCTGTAGTTGTCGCATGGTAATTTAAAAACAAACTATGAAAAGAAGTGTCTGGAAAAGATTAATTTTCTAAAAAGAAAACTAAGTATTAAAACATATTTTATGGGAATGGCAATATTTTGATGCAATAGGCTAGCTATTCATTTTTGTGATGAAAACTCACAATCATTTGTGAAAGGTATTTTTCACAGCTGTGGCAATAAAAAAGAAATCTATCAGATCTTCTTTAAAATGTGGGCTGATCAAAATGCTTAATGTATTCTATCTCCCTGTTTAAGGAAAAACTGATTGTATTTCTGTTTGTAATGAGTTTCTATCTTTCTCTGCAACCACCTGGCATTCTGGTTTCAATTTGATTCTGACTTTCTAAAACACACAGCTGATAAAACACGTAAAAATGTGAATTAGACTTGAAAATGATATTGAGTCCACTGTTCACTGGAAGTCATATGCCGACAAAATATTTGATAAAATGTTTTCTTTTCTCTTGGTTTACTGAGTTTTATCACATATATCAATGCTGATTGCCATATCAAACCTTTGTTTTGAGGTCAGAGAGACCTCCATGACACTTTGAAGACCTCATGACCAGCCAGGAGACAGGAAAGAGCCTTGTTGCCAATGCTTTGGAAATTTAACTTGAGTGTGCATTTTTTCTAAATGGAAGAAGATTTTTATAGGCACTGTAGCAATGGTGCCTTCTGGGGATGATTAGCTGAGGATAAGGTGAGCCTTCGTCTTTATTAATAGAGAAGTATTGAAATTAATCTGTCTGGAAAAGTTTTGTTTGTTTAGTGAAATCCAGGAATAGGGTTCCTTAATAATGCCCTAGAGCTACTTTGAAATGATAGTTGTGCCTCCAATGAATTATTCTTAAAGAAAAATTATTTTCATGTATTTGTTTTATATTTGATATCAGTGGAGCACCTTTTGAATAAAGAGAAGCTGTTATTTTTGTAATATGATTGGGATTCCAGTCATTAAAAAGGGTGATTCCAACTAATTGAAGCCTCTGTAAAAAAATATTGCAAGCCACATTTTAAAAGTATGAAATGTTCTAGTTTTCAATAATGCCATGCCAGAAACAAATCATCAATAAATAAAATTTTAAAATAATTTTAAAAGTTTTTCTTTTTAATAGTCATCAGAAGTTTGAGTGTGGTGTGATGTTTCTCAAAACTGATATTCCAGCCACTGAACTATTAGACAAGGGATGCCATGGAAGGCCATGTCACTTGTATCAGACTAAAGTCATCTGGGAGCACCAGCCATGAGGGAAAAAGAAGAATGTTTATTCTTTGTACTAGATCTACAATGAATTTAGTAATTACCTATCCAACCCAGACAGCACAGACACTGCCAAAGTGAGGCATCCTGACAGAAACAAATACATGCAGTAGAGCATTCAGGTTCCTCTTACATTAGGGATCCTTACATAGGAGTTTCATAGAGGCTATCTATTTGCAGGCAGGCAGTGTTTGCATATTCAACTGTAACAGGAGCTAACCAGAAGATAATATTTTCTGTTAATAATTTGCTTAAAGAAAATGGAATCTTAAACTCTGAGTCTTACAGTCTGGGTTCCTCTTTTGGTATCATCCCTTGTGAAAGGTGAGAGCAGGAGGGCTGAGAAGGAACAAAACAAGGAGCATTTATTCCAAGGCAGGAGTTACATAAAGCACACCATGTAATTTCTGCTCAAATTGTCATGCCATAAACTAGGAGAATAATAGAGCATTTCATCTCTCTGTGGACAATGTGAGAATTGAGTGTATATTTAAGACTAAAAAGAGATCAGGCACTAAGGTAATAACAAGAATTTAATGCTGCCCCCAAATTACTATTGCACCATTTTACAAATGTGAAGTGGTGAGGTGACAGAGTGGCAGCACCATGGTATGCTTCTAGTGAATAGTTCATACAGATAAAAATAGATCTAAGGCTAGAATTTGGCATTTGATTTAATAGAATGTAAAAAATCCAATCCTAAAACAATCTGTGTGACTCCTTTCAAACTTAAACTATACGGTCCTGACTATCCTGTATGGCTTTGTTGTTTTGTGTGGGGGTTTTTTTTTGTTTTTTTTGTGTTTTTTTTTTTTTTTTTTTTTTAATTTTATTATTATTATTGAATTTATCTTCTATTCAGAGAACCTATGGTCCTGAAAGGGAAAATGAAGAATGGGTCCAGAGGAAATAACTAAAATTCAAAGACAGAGAAGTTGTCTTTGTTGCCTGCTGTGAAATGATGGATATTACTGGATTGTATAGCAATTGTGTTAATGAGCTCCGTATAAAGTCACAGTTTACTTATACCCACATGTTCACTTGACAACATAAATATGAGCCCATTTAAAATCCACCTAATTAGTGTCATGACAAGCACAAGGAAAATACAATAGTACAAAATACAATAGAGAGGGGTGTCCAGAGAAGTTTGTGCCTGCCTGACTTGCTAACACTGCTGCTACCCACCTTCACAGTGTCTATCTCTGTCTATCTGGTCACCTGAGGCTGTTTTTGTAATCAAGAGGGAAGCCCAAAAACTTTGAGGGTGGGATATAATTGTTTGCATTGCATTTTAGAGTGCCAGTGTTTTGTAAACTGAGTGCAGGGTACACTAAATCCATTTGGCCAGATGCGACCCATCACCCATAGACCTCTAATCTGGTTTGTCTTTTACATACAGGTAGCAAAATGTTGATCTCTCTCTGAGCAAACTGTGTCTAATTAGATAAAGAAGGAAAATAATAGTTTGGTTACTTTAAATGTGTTAAAATTTGGGCTAAATAAAAAGGACTCAGAAGTATTGTGATATTTATTTAAATCATATTCTTCATAACCATTTTTTCATCCAACATCTTTTTCTGGTATTGTCATGGAGACCAAGGTTGTTAATGCCATGCAATCCTATAATATATACATGATGAATACTGCATTTCATAATTCATAAACCCAAGTTTATACAGTGTCACAATCCTCACCTCACAAAGCAGAATTGTATCTGTACCTTTGTTGTCAGCTTTGAACTTCAGACATTTACTGGGTATGTCACTGGTAAATCTGAGCAAAAAGATTCAGTGTTCAAGCTTACTTATGCATGCTCAATATGCATTTGTTTAGTAGGGAAAAAACAATCCAGTGCAGTAGGTTTATTTTGGTTGTGATAAAGAATACAGTCTGAGTAATCTCAATGCACAGAAGAGCAGTTTAATTGACAGCTACATAATCAGTCTAAAGTGTGCTTGCTAGGATGGGTCAAAGTCCTTTGGGAATCCAAATGAGGTTTGGGCTTCTGCACTCAGTCTTTTGCTACTTTGCATCACAGAGCCTGACATCAAGATTTCACATGAGGAGGAATATGACAAAAGCTCATGTTTCCAGTGTCCATCTGTGGAACATGACAGTTTTATATTTTTAATTAAAGAAAAAACACAGTTTTGAAAGTTCAGCAGTCACAAACACGTGTATAGAAGAGGTTGCTTTTTTGAGTAGCCCCTGCAATTTCAATCAGATTGAACACAGTCCAATTCTAATAGGGGTGGGAAATAGATGGATGAATAATGGGAACTTGAGCTCTGGGCATGATTAGTGTGGCCTTGCATGTCTAGTTATGGTGATTTAATATTCTACTGCCCAGCTGTTCACTTGTATTTGCAAAGCAAACCACATTTAGCCTTTGCTGTGAATGTTGCTCATACTTAATGAAAAGTCCACTCATATATTTAAAAACTTCCTTTAGGGTGGACTGAGACTAAGTCATATGATTTTGTTTAGTGTTAGGAATGCACTAACTCATGCCATTGGCTCAGGTACAGAACTGGTATTCTCAGGAAAGAATCAGTAAGAATGAACCTTGGATGAAAACTTAAACCACTATAATTGCAGAAGTAAGACCTTATTTAGATGTGCTAAGACACCATACAAATGTTGAGACTACTTCCTCTTCAGTGATGCAGATATAAGAGTAATACACTGCTTCATTTCCCCTTTTACCTGAGACATAGACAGCAGAGATGAAATCCAGCAGCTCCTTTGCTACTCTACCATAAAATGAGAAGTTTCAAATTTCCTAGGTTAGGACTAAAGGCAGAGTACATTATAGACCTTGAAATGCAGTCCAGTCATTGTACTAGCTTTATGTCTAAATACCTGATCTAGCTGAAGTTTTCTCTGCTCATTGCAGGGAAGATTGGAATAGATGACCTTTAAAGGTCCCTTCCAACCCAAACCATTCTATGATTTTATGATTTTATGCCTATTGCCTGTATGAAGTCGTGCTTCAGAAAGGTTAGGAAATAAACTCCTGTCTCTGTGGAGAAACCAGTTATATTACTTAGAATGCACTGGATAAGCCCAGATGAGCCAGAAACAACCATTCACTGTCTTTAATACTGCTTTTAATTCACTCAGCTGAAATATATTAAATGAGTGAGTAAAAGGGCATGAGGTTTAAAGAGAATAACAATGAGCATTCACATTTGCAGACATGTCTATCATTGAAATAGCATAGATAGTTTTTTCCTATATGCAAACAATGTGATCAGCATTGTAAAAGGCTCTATGCCAAACCATGTAAGTTCTGTGCGCAGAATGAACTGGAAACCAGAGGGGATAATTAATAAGAGTATAAACATTAAAAAAAATCACTGCTAATTCATTTCAGGAAATGAGGTGTATATTCTAGGGGTGAATAGATACAGTTCCCAGGCTCTTTTAAAACGTTACAAAACATTGCCACTGTTCACAGGATCTGAATGCCATTGCTATATTACTGCCTTGAGAGTCTTACAAATCTTGTGCCTGTTTCACCCAGTATTTATCTTTTTGTATTTTTTAGCTCAATTCAACCTCAGCCAAATACTGTTTTTACCATTCTTTTAGTTACACACCAGAATATGTGTTTACATTCTGCAAACAAATTAGGAATACTCATTCTCACTTCATAGTTAAATTGCACAGGATTCTCAAACTGCCAATGAGTAAAGAACCCCATTTGGGTTTATTTTATAGAAACCATAAGAGAAACCATAAGAAACCAGTAGATCAGCACTACCAGCTCATTGGCTGGTACTAACAATTGAGTTGTGATGGTTTTAACAATTGTCTTTTCCCTAAAGGAAGCTGAGGTTTTGTTGCACACTTCCACAAGTAGATTGCTATAAAGAGTTTTGAGTGCTCAAATCATATAAAGCTTCAAAAAGCTAGGCTTTAAAACATAACTATTTAATATAGTTACCTAAAGGTAGAGGTATTTATTTTGGCTGAGCAATCTAGGATTATAAATAAGGAGATTAAGTAAGATCATATTGCCCATACTGTGTTATGACCAGACTGAGAAAAATATACCCCACTTAGCAACATTAGAGAGAATGTAAATTGGTATGTGAATTGCTCTGGTTTATGGTGCACAATCCAAGTAACTTACTGCAATGTCAGAAAGATGGCTTTATTGATAAGCTGGTCCAATAAACTCAATTCTGTAAACAAATTTTAAGTAAAACTACTGTCAGAAATACGTGAAGTAGGTTTTTCCCTCTCCTTCTCCTGGAAAGTCTGTCCTTTAGCAGGCAGCTATGTGCACTGTGCAGTTCATGTGTCTGGAAGGACAGCTGAGAGGACAGCCTGCTGGCCAGCTGGCAAGGTGTCACTATGCACGCAGATGCCAGGACGTTCCTCTGAGAGGGAATAAATCAGACAACTGGCACCTGTGACACTGATGGCTGTTCCAACATCTCTCCCTTCATGTAACTTAAACTCTAGTGGAAGGGCATAGCTAGGATCTCCCTCCTTTGTTGTAACCCTCTGCCTGTGGAACTTGCTCTGGAAGGCTGTGAAAATGCCACCCTGAGGCAGAGTGGTCTGGAAAGATCGATCTTCCCACACGTAATTAACCAGGACTAGGAACTCCTTCTTGGAAAAATGAGATAAACAATGGATTCCTAGGGACTGATCTGGTTGTTCATGGCAGCAATATTAAGCAATAGGGCTAATTTTTATCATGTGGGCCGTGATCTGTTTTCTTCTTTCATTAGAGTATACCTGAAGTGGTGTCTGTTGGAGGAGTGCCCTTCCTACCTAGATATATAATTTACAGCACAATGGGAAATAGGGTTGTTAGTACCCAAGGTCTGGTACAAAATGCATTATCACTCCTTATATTTTGACTTCCAACTCCAGTGACCTCTGTAAAGGTGCATTATACTCGAGTGAAGCATATCCAAATACACCTGTCTCCCAGAGCCCTTCATATATTTCTAATACATAATAGCTAGAAGCTGGCAAATGAAAGGCAGTGCCTGAGGGCTCTGCAGCTCAAACTAAGCCCAGGTTTTTTATTCCACTTACATGAGAAATCCTGATAATTATCACGTACTGGCTGAAAAGATTTGTGCAGGGCAAAAAACCCCATGAGAGTGCCTGACAACTTCAACCAAAGACCATGGCTTGAAATGAGAGCTACTTACCACCTTTTGTACCAACGATTTAGTATTTTAGATTAAATAAATTTTAATACAGACAAAATATATCAATAGCCACTTTAAGATTTTGAGGGATCATTTTATTTCTACAGAGACATAAACAATTCATAGGATCAGAAATCTAAAGCAGTGATATGTGTTTGCCAAAAGTTCTAGCAGCTCCAGGGAACCTTCCTTGCATTTTCCTGCTAATCAGGGTAAATTGCTCTTGTAACACAAGTGCTGTGCCTCTCCTTCACCTGTATCTGTACTCTGCTGTAGACATTAGGTATTTACAATTGTGAGGTAAGGGAAAATGTAAACCCTCTTTAATTACAATCAAGTCACATTTTCCTTAGGCTGAGTACATGTGCAGGGAGGATTACAAAAGATTCACTGATGTGTGTGAGCCACAGCACTTTCTTATAAGGGTATAAGAAAGAAAATTACTCTTGTGAAAATGTGAAAATTTCTCCTTACTGCAGACAGTCATGGTCAGGCTATAGCACTGGTTCAAGCACAGGCTCAGCTTGTCCCTTCACACAGTGGTGTTTACATAATCACATTATGGTTATATACACTCTGTCT
The DNA here is from genome assembly GCF_000277835.1 of Geospiza fortis. Classification (NCBI taxonomy): domain Eukaryota; kingdom Metazoa; phylum Chordata; class Aves; order Passeriformes; family Thraupidae; genus Geospiza; species Geospiza fortis. The sequence goes on along the minus strand of NW_005054477.1, from coordinate 1,123,290 downwards.
GGCTTAATGAATATTCATTCATTCATTTCAAAGACCCCCTGCTTAAACCACAGGAAATTCAAATGTAAAATTCCTTCACAACAGGGAAATTGAGCTGAAGACCAAAACCCTAAGCTCAGTGGGCAACTCATTCCTAGTGCTGGCAAAAGAGGGCACACTGAGCCCTGCTCTGCCCGATGCATGGGACACTGCCAATGCATGATCCAATTCAACAAAAACACAGATAGCAGATATCAATGAAAAATACTGATTATCTGCAGGCGATCTACCATGAATTTTATTTGTGACTCATTAAAGGCATGGCATTGGTGTGTTATCAATATCATTCTATCCACAAATACAGAGCACAGCTTTGAGAGGGCCACTGTGGGGAAAGGTAACTCCATCCCAGCCAGACCAAACACATTCATAAAAATATCTGATATTTCCAGGGCACTCAGAGTGGCCAGGTAACTCAGAACAAATCTTTCAGCATGCTTTGACCTTCTGGGTTTCTTAGGCAGCCTACACTTTTGCATTTTGTTAAAAAATGCCTTCATACTCCAAATGGCTTCCCAGGAACTCTATGACTCTTGCTTCATTAACTATTACCCAACTGCAGCATTCTAATGTTGGAAATATACAATACCAAAATGGACTTTTCAGTCTTAATCCTTGTTTCTGTGCCAATCTAGTGTGTTCCAGGTGTGTCCCAAAGCAGATATTTTGTTTGTCTAACTTTACTCCCAACCCCACCCACCTCCACAAAACTCTGTGGGTCATGTTTAGAGGGACTAAAGGAACATTTTGAATTACATATTTCCATTTCTCTGTCAATCAGACAACCTACAAGTTCTATCTTATTAACACTGAAGACTTTTCATCCATTCTGTGATTGCAGGATTTTTCCCTTATAATTAAAAGAAAATGTTACCCTGAATTTATTCTTGGACATTTTATATGTTCATCCCTGTCTTGGTATTGGTTAGAAAGTGAAGCTCTTCTCCCTTGGTGATATTTATTCTCCTTTTCTCACTTCTCTCACTCTGCTTGTGTATTTTTAGGAAACAATCAAAACTGCCTTCAGCTTTTTCTTTACTATGCTAAATAAACCATGCTGTCATACTGTCCTTTCTCATGGCAGTGCTTTCACCATATTGCTACTACTTGCAATTCTTTTTGAGGCTCATTTGACAAGACTTTCTCTACCTTATCTCTACCTTATTTTTATCCATCGCTTACCTATATCATTAAGTGATGAGCCACCAAATCCTGCACCAGAGCTCTGTGTCCCACCAGACGAACCTGCACAGACAGCCTAACATTAGTAGTAATTAGCAATAATTCTCTTTATTGCAGCAACATTTGCATTTGCCTTGAATATCTACATTATACAGAAAGGAAGAGGGTAAAGGAACACCACAGAAAAGGAAGTTCTCAGTTCAATAAGTACAAGAAGATCAGTCAGCAGGATTAGATTTACTAAGCACAGATAAAAGGCAGGAATAGAGAATACGCTGGTAATGCTTTGTTCTCCCACCCCTTCCACCCCAGTTCACCTCCTTCATCCAAACAATAATTTGCATTCCTGGCTTCTGGGAAGTAAGCCCTCAACATATTTGGGGTTTTTTTATATCTTATATTTTTGCATATCTATATCTATATCTATATATATATATATGTGTGTATAAACTATTGGCTGCCTGGTTTAGGTGCTGTATGAAAGAAATATTTCGGCCTCTTTTCTGTTCTTAAGGCCCTTGAGTAAAATAAGGAGTGATCTCCAGCAGTCTATTTTCCCTTCAACCTCCAGGCTGCAGAGTGTAGCATGTTCTTCTGCACTGTCCCAAAGACAGCCCCTGGGCTGATTTCAAAACCAAACCCATTTATTGTGCAGTCAATGATCCTGCAAATTGGGCCTTCTGAAAAAACAGGACACATCCTCTGGAGTTTATAAAACACATGGTTCCCATCATCATGATGTATTCTCTATGTGGTGCAAGAATTCTACAGGCATGCAAATGTATGGATGGGCAAGGAGCTAAGTCCAGAAGATTCTCTTTGGAGAGCATCTAGGTGAGGCAGTTAGGCTTCGACCATTTTTGTCTTGTGATTTTCTTCTTTGTCTGCCTTTGTTGCTGCTCAGAATTTCCTGAAAAGTTGCAGCAGCATTTGGCTCATGTAATTCTTGACTGTTTGCCTTCTGCCCACATGATTTGACAGTGTAACTGTGAAGTTGAGCACACTTGCTAAATTCCTTTCTGAGGATTCTCAGCAAAGCTGTGAGCAGGACCAGAAACTCTGGGATTTGTCTGCACCTTAAAACTACCCTGTATTTGGTTTATACTTGCTTAATATTTAGAATCATATGTGTTAAAAACTATATTTCAACAAAGAAATATTGGAATTTTAATATCTGAAAGAGATGGATGCTCTCAGTCCTGTTGCTTGCCAAGGCAAATTTCTGAATTACCAGTAGAAGAGAATGTGAGGGATTTTTAAGCTCTGCAGTTGCTCTATGAATACAGATTAATTGGTGCTTACAGGGCCTACATGTAAACACACAATAATCTGTTAAAAAGAGAAATAGGAATGATCCTACTCACTGATAAGAATTTCCTCAGAGACTTCAATAAGAGCTGGATTAGACAATGAATGCTTAGAGGGGTTCTTCTGTTAAATATCAGCACAGGCTCCTTACTGGGGGGATGGTATTTTTCTAATAGTAATACAGAGCCAGTGCTTTAGGTTTGTTAAAGCTTTTCTTTCCCCAGTAAATATCGAAACATAATGAGATTGTGGGAGGGTTTTGGTTTTGGTATTTTTGCCAGATTTTCAACCTATTGTTTCTAGCCTACTACTCTGTACTAGAGGTGCTGCCATCAGTAAGGTGGTTCTGACATCCTGACATCCTCCAAGGCTCAGGATGAGCTCAGAAATCTCACACAGGGGCTGGACCAAGGCACCTCCAGTGGTTTCTTCCAGCATAAGCTATCCTGTGATCCCACCATGCACACACTGTTCAATTCTTCTACTGGAAAATGATAGAGTTGCTCTTGTCTATCCATGAAGCCTTTAATATTTGTGTATGATGCATATCCAGGATGGGAATGGTAAACATGGGGGAGAGGGGGCCTAGGAAATTAATAACACACCTTCCTTGCTGAAAAATAAAATGATTTCAGAGTAGAATGATGGTTTGAAGTAGAATATTTCTTCTGTGACTTTGAAATTCTGTCCTGATTTCTGCTGTGATAGAGTTAATTTTCTTCCTATTGTCTGATACAGTTCTGTGTTTTGGATGCAGTATGAAGAATAATGTTGGTAACACAGGGATGTTTTCAGTTGTTGCTAAGTAGTGTTTATACTAAGTCAAGAACATTCCAGCTTTGCATGTCCTGCCAGGCAGAAGGCTGGAGGGGCACAAGGAGTTTTGGTGGAGAGACAGCCTGGATAGCTGACCCCAGCTAGCCAAAGGGATATTCCACACCAAATGGTGACAGGCTCAGTATAGAATCTGGGGGGAAAGCTGGCCAGAGACCATTGCTCAGGGACTGGCTGGTCATCAGCTGGTGAGGGGTGAGCAATTGCACTGTGCATCCTTTACTTGGAGTTGTACTATTATTGTCGTAATTATTATTATTATAAACGTTTTTCCTTCTTTTTCTGTACCATTAACCTGTCTTTATCTCAAGCCATGAGTTTTCTTACTTTCACTCTTCTGATTCTCTCCTCCATCCTGCTGGAGGTGGGGCAAGTGGTTTTGTGGGGCTGAGTTGTGGGATTAAACCATGAAAGGTACTTTTGCAGTATTAGTTGCTTATATCTCAAAATATAAGCAACTATTATTTAATATTAAAAACAACGCAAAGAAGATAAGCATTGACTTATCTGTTGTAGAGGTGGGAGAACATGGATGCAGCAGATGTGTGTGATGTAGCTGTGTGAGTGAGGATGATGCAGCAAGGTGGGGCCAGATCTTGCAGCCCCAGGCCTAATCTCTAGACAGAAAATGAGCCCTGGTGTCCTAACCCAGTCCAAAAGCCCAGCAAAATATCAGCTGTCTATTCTTTCTCTAGTGGTACCTTTCTCTATTTGCAGATCCAGGGTTTAAAGCATGTGCAGAATGTCTTTGCACAATGAAAAGAAATGGCCATGTGCTCAGTGGCAGTTTTACTGCTAATACAACGTTACATTCAAATGCCATTATGGATAATTTGAAGCAATGAATATTTCAGAGAAATTAATCCTGCCAAATACTTTGCCAAAACAGGTCTAAGTGACTCATAAAATCACTGCACTGACCACAATTGAAATAAGGAAACCTGACCAGTGTATGGACAAAGAGAACAGTGGGTACTTGGCCTGTTTGTTACATTTTCTTGTTTGCTGTGAGAACAAGTTCAGAAAAAAACCTGCCTGCCTTTCATTTAATCCATTTACTGAAGCATACTGCACAATGCTTTCCCTTCCTGGACATCTTTAACATTATTTTCCAGGCACAGTCTTTATGGTGCCCTGGCTGGTTGGATATATTTAGCCCTGAACAAAAACTCTAAAAAGTAAATAATGATGCTATCTGACTTTGAGAGAACAGATTGTTTAAGCTCAGTGATGAGCAGAGCACCTGAAGTTCTTATGTCATTTCAGACAGTGGTCAGAAAAGTCCACAGACAGACATCATTCAAATAAAAATATTCGGTGTTGAAAAGAGCAGCTTTGCTTCTCTACTGTAAATGAAGAAAGAACAGAGTAAAAAGAAGGACTCTTTGTCCAGTGTTAGTATCTATAGAAATAGGACTGCTCCCTACCACAATGTAGGGTAAGTACCTCTACTTTGAACATGTATAAACTCACCTCCCTGAAAGGAACCCTGCCATAATTGATATTTAAAGCTCTAAGACATGAAGCTATTCTTTTTACTTTTTCTTTTTTTTGATGCATTAGATTCAAAAAGGTAAAATCTATTTGTAGATATTGCAGTGTTGAGAAACTCCTCTGTAGGTCAGCTTTCTTACTGCTAAGTTTCCCTAATACCAGTTTTCACACAAAGCAGTTTCCAGAATATTTTACTCTCAAAGAAAAAAACCAAACCCTTGCTTCCAGAATTTTGAGGACATGAGTCCGCATTCTCATGCAGAGGATAGAAGTTAAATTTAGCAAGTCTTTCCATTTTAGGTATAAAACACTGGAAGATGAACTGGGCCTTTGTGATGTACAGATTCCAGGTCTAAAGTTCACTTTACTCCCTAGTTTCTCTGCTCATGTGACAGAGACCAGATGACTTAACTGGAGCTTTATTTATAAGAATATGGTGTTGTTTTGAGCTTTGCTCAAGGAATAGAGTTTTTGGATTAGAGTCAGTGGAGGTCCAGTGCTGAGAATAGAAGAGCAAATTAACAGATGTTGAAGGTACTTGGGAAGAAATCTGTGTTGGGAAAAAAAAAAAAAAAAAAGTCTTTAAAGTTAGGCTAAAGGAAAAACTGAAATCTAGTGGATAAGGCCAGCCTGTCAGCTGGTGTTGTGGCACGTGCACAGGGCAGTCTTGGAGTTCAGCCAGAGTAATGTCAGCAGTTATGATAAGATGACTGAAAAACAGCATGGGAAGGACTTGACTTCCTCAACTTAGTGATGAAAATAATTTCACCAGAAGGGAAAAGATTCATACACACACATACACACAAATGGCTGTAAAGCTTTTTTTAATGTTTTATTCATATTTCTTTTATTTTAGGAAAGGTGACTATCTGTGCTCTGAGGGTGACTTGGAAAAAGTGCTCAGTCTGCAAGGACCATGGTACTGTGGAAAAGTTCCTAACTTTTTCCTGGTCCTTTTCCAGCTTTCTGTGGCCTTTCACTTTTGCATTCTCCTAGCATTTCAATAAAATAATATTTCCAGGTTTTCATTCCTCCAAAGTTTGTTTATCCCATAATCAAGGTTTTCTGAAATATTTAAATCCTGGATTATTGAATGTATTGTGTATTCATTAATTGCAATAAAAAAGGGCAGGATGCAAAATGATAGTGACCAAACAATACACAATGGGTTTGAATGTTACAGCAGCAGCTCAAGATCAAAGTTGTTGAGTCATTCTCCCTGTCCCACATACATTTAATGAGATACCTACTGACTGACAACCTTCCACCACTGTCAGAATACACAAAAACAGTATTAGATGTTTTTAAATTGGTCAGTGGGTTTATTCATATATTTAGCAGACACCAATGGGCAAATTTTGTCAGTGTTGTAATTTCAATTCCTGTATTCAGGCAAATAGCCTGCTGTGCCAGACTTGGATGTGTCCCATCTGCATGTGCTGTTGTGCTGTGCCCTTTCCAGGACTGCAAGTCCCACCACTGATTATGAGAATAGCTGCTCATTAGTGTTTGTTGGCACACAGTCATCCTGTTCTGATTAGCCTGTGATCTCCTGACCACTGCAGCCACCCACTGAAATAATCCATTACCTACTTACAAGCAGCCAGTGAAATACATCATGGTTCTTTTTTTGATAGAGACAGTGCCCTGTATTTGACTATTAGCTCAGCCATAATGAGATCATGGCTGATTTAGAAAAGGTTCATTTTTTTTCTCTCTTTTTAATTTTAAACCTGCAGCTCATGTAAGACTATACATCAGCCGCTTGCCTTTGGCATCAAATCACCATTTTTGTCTATAGCCAATTGCTGAGTTGTGAGATGCTAACATATGTCACTCTCTAGGTCCTTCATAACTGATTTAGCAGTTCCCTTCAAGATGAAGTGCTGTGCCTTTGTGGGAACTTATCTTAAAATTCCTCTTTGTTTTTGCCAGACAAGCAAAGTATGATTTTCCTGGTTCAAACAATCATTTAGCATGCAAGCTGATATTTCTCATTGAAATTAGAATTATTAACAGAAATAAAGACATAAAAATTAGAAAAAGAGATTTGTGCTGAAATTTTCAAATAGAAGGCTGGATTTTTTATGAGAGCTATTACCTATCATTCAGCTTTCAGGTCCACCACAGAGACACTCTTTTTTTATTAAAGATCATTGGAAACTTTGTATTGCTGAACAAACTTGCAGTTCTTTCAGATTCTAAGTTTTCTTTGTACCAGCATCCTTGATTTTTTCCATCCCACCTAAATTACCATGCGAAGAAAAATCCTGTGTGTAATCTCAATGCTTTCATTATCTGGCTCTCCTCCTAAGACATCGGATATTAAATCTCTTTCTTAGCATTGCCCCAATATTTGACATTTACCATTGTAGAATTTATCTTTCAGAAGCTACATCTTTGTTGACTTTTCTTCTAAAGGAAATATTTATTGTATAGCCCTTACCGTACTTATATTTAATGCTACCAATCTTTCCAACTACAGCATCCAGATATTATTTTTCAAAAACCTTTTAACTTTACACTAATAAATAAGGATCTAGTGAGTTCAGTCAATCCCTGCCATTGGTGCAAGCCCTGAGAGTCCACATAGGTTTGATTAAAGTCCCTTTATAAACCATAAATGAGTAGCAGCTGTGCCTGACATCTCCGGGAAACTTGGCAAATTAGACCACCTCACATTTGACAAAGCTGCAGGTGGGAGATGAGGTTTCGTTTGCGGTCCTCACATCAGTTCCCTTGAATTTAATGTTCTGCATCAAAGCCAATCCTATTTTAAACTTTTGATGAAGAGAGAAAAGGAAAGGAAAAAAGATGAATGCCTCTTAGATAACAGAGTTACCTGGATAACCAGCACACCCACAACATTAAATATGATGCAGAATCACTATAAACCATGCTTGTGTATTTACTGGAGCTTCTGATTCCTGGAACATGTTAAAAGATGGGCTGCATCAAAAGCTCTATGAAATAGCAATATATCACACACACAATAAGAGACAATAAATCACGTTTTGGGGTGTGATGAATGAATCAAAATAAGCTAACATTAAGTTATGGGAGAGAGGAGCCATCCATACATTCTGCCCCACCCCTGGGCCAGACAGGTGCACTAAGTACTGGGTTTGATTTGAAATTTTGAACTTAAATTTCAAATTTTGAATTTCAAAAAATGATTTATTTTTGTCCCAGACCTATTCCTGCTTTATTTTCTAAAATAATGCATGCAAATTCTGGATATTTGCAACTTTTGTCTATTTTAAATTCTACCTGAAGTGCTATGATTTAAGTAACTCCATTTCAGCCACTTGCATGCATTGTTTATATTTGGCCTGTAAAACTAATCTTCACTTAGATTCCTTACTGCTTAGAAACTGAGATTCAGAATATAGTAGATTAAATTTATGTATTAAAACTTGAGAAACTGTATAAAAAAATTCGATACCCAGAAAACTTTGTTGAAAAATCAATACAGCCTTCAAATTTTTTTAGTTCTGAAAATAACCACAGTCTGTTCAATGATTATTCAGCAACACATAAATTTAAAGAGGCAGTTAAGAAATAACCACTCCTGAACTTAGTAACAATTGTAGCCTCACTGGCAGCTGTATATAAAACCTGAGATATGAATGTGATAAATAATTCTCCTTTTGACACCAGAAACTATTTAAAAAATGTAATCTATGGGACTAGATTTATTTTATTTATTCCATCCACTTTTTGGTATAAGACTGGAAACCGAATTTTCTTTGAACATAATTTGCAAACAGAAAAATTATTGATTCCAATCTTACTTATTAACCAAGAGAATTCCTAATTGTTCAGGGAATATTGTCATATCTCAATGTTAGTGGGCATTTTCAACCCTGCAAATTAAGGGAGGCAATAAAAAAGTGAAACATTCAGTGCTTGTTCAAATGTCAGCTCAGTCACTTGAGTCCTTTGACTGGAGTGGTTTGGTGCATCATGCAACAAAGGAAACCAGCACTGCTTAAAAGCATAATCTTTCAATTAAAATCATATGGTTATCTTCACCCCTATTTGATGCTCTGTGCAGGCCAGAGTCGCATACCCTGAATTGCATAAGCCATTTGTTCCCTTGGAACATTCCCCAGAGTATCATATTGTGGTTCTTTAACATTTGTTATTAATTTCTTTTTAAACAATCTGCCTTAACATTGCATTTGTCTGTTTTGTTGTGTACACGCCAACAGTCCCTTGCGAAGCATATTTCATGGAAAAGAACTGAAAAAAATTCTAGAACAATGATTCTTGGTAAACACATTAAAAGCAATATATTGTTTTGCATTGACTTTGACTGTAGGATTTTTTTCTCTAGCTCTCCCTCTGGAACCTCCAACACACAGTAGCCTAGCTCCTTCTCCTTGACAGCAGAACAACTTTGCAAATTTACTTTCTATGAGATGAATTAAGACAGGAGTTGCAAGAAACCTCCTAACCAGGGACATTTTTCTGAAAGCACCAGTGTCTGAAGATAAGTAGCTTTAAATGCAACCTTTTCTAAGCGTTACACAGGGCTCAATATTTAATTTACAGTTATGTGGACCTTTTTTGCATTTTGAATTTTGCTGAAAGAGAAAAAAGTTGGGAAAATAAATGAACTCTTCTCCCTTGGAACAACAAGAGGAGCAAATATCTCTTCCTTTACTAAGATGTTCTATGCGCTGCTTCAGGCTGCTGCATCAACTATTTACTGTTAAAGCCTGGCTGTGTAGAAAGGCTGAGAGAAAAAGGCAGGCAACTTGTCTGGATCATGGTTCTGCTGAGATGTAAACTTGGGGCAAGAGAATCCTGGAAGTCAGCTGTTGTCATTATATAGTGCAAGAGTTCTATTGTCATTACATTGCAAGTGTTCCATATTGCTAGAGTTTCATACCTCCTTGATGTTTCTTGTAGGCATCTCCTCTAGGCACTGACTCCTCCTTGTCCTCACAGCAGCTAACTGACTCCAGTTCTTCCCTCAGCTAACCAATCCACTCTTTTATAACACTCTTCTTATTGGCTACAGCTGTGGCCGCTTAACATCTGGCCTGCTCCTAATCCTTAATAATTAACTCAGCTGCAACTCTTTAGGGAGTAAGATTACATTCTATATCACCTTCATTTACCCATACTATATCCCCCTACAGTAAGCGTATCCAAAAAGTTCCCAACATGTTGTCATTGCCAGTGAAAACATGATAGCAAGTTGCATGTGTAGCACAACCTATGTTGCAAAAAAATCCAAGCACCTACCTGTACTGTCTTCACATTTGGCGTTGGTAGCAGCACATCCTAGAATTTGACTTAATTTTTAATGTAGCAAATAGAGTCCACTTCCAAATTATCCACATCCCACAAAGTTTAAAACGGGGTAAGAGGAAAGTGCTCTTTCTTTCTTTTTTTTACCATGTCTAAGTTTAAACTGAGGGACCTGGAAGCACTTCTGTGCTGTCCTCAATTGTATGTTCTACTCCCTGTGTCAAGGAAACCTGGATATTAAAGACAAGAGGTGCTGCAGAAGACAAAACACATCGTGGTGGGTTATTTCCATTCACAAGGAGTGTGAGAGACTAGTTGGCTTGTTAAAAATCAAATATGAAATTGCCATCAAAGAAAAGAACTTTTAAACTTCGAAACTAAGTTTAAAAGTTTAGAAGTTTAAAAGTATAATTTAATCACTAGTGACAGCTAACTGGAGGACAAGTTAAAGGAGGAGGTGGTTATAATTACAGCCCATGAGATCCTTTGACCAAAGGAAGTAGGAATGGACTGGAAATCTCAGTCTCTAACATGTCTGACTCAATTGTTTTGTTTCCTCAGATTTGAAAGACACAACAGTAGATTAGAACTGTGGCATCCTACTTCTCCCCATACCAGAGCATTAGGAAGCTGTTACCTATTGTATTTGCTGGGAATGTCCTGACAAAGGCAAGAATGATGAATTTAATTCCATGTTCTTATGAGGCTAATTTATTACTTTGTAATACTACATTATATTAAAGAATACTATGCTAACTATACTAAAGAATACAGAAAAGATACTTAATGCTAAAAAATAATAATGAAAACTCGTGACTCTTTCCAGAGTCTCAACACAACTTGGCACTGATTGGCCAATGAGTCAAAACAACTCACACCAGAATCCAATGAAACAATCACCTGTGGGTAAACAATCTCCAAACACATTCCACATGAGCAAAGCCGAGGGGAAGCAAATGAGATAAGAATTGTTTTCCTTTTCTCTGAGGCTTCTCAGCTTCCCAGGGGAAAAATCCTAGGCAAAGGGATTTTTTCAGAGAATGTGAATGCCACAGCTACCAGCTGCTGCAGTTTTGGAATTTCATGCAATCTTTCCCCACCAGCATATTTCATCCATCAGCTTACAGTATTTTCCATGCCTCCAGTGAAGGTGCAAATGCTGTTGTTAGCTCTGTCCTACAAGCTACAGTCCATGAGAAAAATTAACTGAGAAATCTATTGAAAAAGCCATTCAATAATGTTACTAATACATGACTACTACCAGCCTGGGGACAATCCAAGTCACTGCCATAAGGTGTTAGAGGTAGAAGATTTCATATGGCTCCTTCTGTGCCATTTTGTCTCTCAGAAAAAAAAAAATAAAGCAAGAGCTATTAAGAATGCAATTTAAAGCTGTCTAAAGGTCTGCCTTCAGAAAAAAAAAAAAAACAGGGCAAAATCCTCATGCACAATTATGTCATTAGGATTCTGTCTGAAACTGGCATTGTGCATTTCCATAAGAGAATTAGGCATTCATTACCTTCATTACACTCTATTCTGCTAATATGATTCATCATATATATTTAAAAATGAAGTCATTAACTACTATTGGCTAGAAACCATAATTCTAATAAAGATTAAGCCATTTAACTACTGTTGGCCATAAACCATACTTCTAATTACTCACTTCACTAACGTTCATTTGTCATCTATTTTTTTTATTTTTCTGCATTGGACTATAACAAGTATAAAAAAGAGACCTTTGTCTGATACCAAAGGGTATTTAGCTATGATCAATGTAATCCATCAAATGTCCTAGTGAGTAAAAATGGAGTCTGCAATCCTCTTGACAATCATTATTGATTTGAAAATGGTGACATTTTGGGTAAACTGCTGAGAAATATCATTCTCCTTGTGTAAATATGGGGAGTGATCAAATAAATGCCTCTGTATTCTCTCATAACAAATGATGAAAAAGCAGGAAAAGAAAAGATGTGACTTCAGCACACAGTTAACTCAGGGCAGTACGTAACATAGAAAGAAATAATTCTGTATGGAACACATGCCCTATTAACAAAATCAAGCTGATAGAAGCATTGTCTTAAATCAAATCTTAACCATCCTGGCCAATTAGAACTCTGCCTGCAATGTGCTGTAAATGGGTAGGACATAATAAATCTTTCTTTTGTACCAGACATACCAAGACACAAATGTGCTTGGCTGAGTACTATTATCTTACAGCTGAGTTCATGACACTTCATTTCTCATTCTGCAGCAAGATTTTAAGCAAGCATATGCTAAATGGCTTAATACAAGTTCAGGTGGTGACAAACAGCCCCCTACTTCCAAAGACATTTCCTGCAAGCTGCTGGTGACATACAATATTGCCATCTTTGTTATTTCAGTCTGCAAAAGAACAGGACAACGAGTGAGAACAAACATCTACAGCTAGAATCTGTATTGTGGATTGCTCACTTTACTGTGTAATATTATTTATGAAAAAAAGAGGTAAAATTGAGAGAATTCTCAGATACTAATGACACTGTTTATTTGCAACACAGTATACCAAAAAAATCTCTCAAATCTCACTACTTCCATATGGCTACCCTTCTCCAGCCACTGTTATTGAGACAAAGCTATTGCCATTTGGTGTAATGTGTGATTTTTACTGGAAATGTGATGTGGTTTCTAGCTTTGTAAATTGATTTTAACCTCTGAAAATGAATATTATAAGATGCTGTCATGGCAGATACAGAATTAGGCACTGTTCTGAAGAGAATGGCAGAGTTAAAACTGACAGGCAGAATTTACAGTCATAGAAGTTGATGGCTTGCCATTCCCCTAATGCCCTCTCTTCAATCATTGCATACTTTTCCTCTTTAATTAGCAAGGCAAAGTAGTGATTTTTTTTTTATATATACAAGAAGATGTTGTTAATGTTGCTTAGAATTGTAGAATGTGCTCACCTAAAACACAAGATGCTCACCAGGATGCTCATGTAGACATGCCATTCAGCTGTTTCTGAGTAAAACTATTATTTTCATTGGCTGACTGAGTCTGATTTATCCTGATTTGCCCTCTCAGACATATAATAAGCAGAACTCTGTTTCTCAGAGAATATAAGTATTTAAAGCAGTGGTCTGGCAAATATACAGGGCAGAAATCCTGGCCATATATTCATTATGCAGATTTTTTTAGTGGAATACAATTGCTATAAATCCTCTTTCATTTCAGGTTTCTTAACAGCTGAGAATAACATTGACATCACAACTGCCTCAAAACTGGGCCCATCACTTTGCTCCTCCACTGGATCAGAGGTGCTACAGACTCACATGAAAAAAGGACTAGCATACATATGTTCAGTGCAATATACCAGAAAAATTGGGAATGTAGGGGATTTGTTGGAAAAGCTGAGTCATATCTGAGCTTTCAGCAATGGAAAGGGGCAAAATTGCAATGTCTGTGTGGATAGACTTTGATAGAAAAGGGAGGGGTATAGCCAAATGTATACAGAGCAAATTCAAGAAGCATTTGACTGATAAGAATTGAGCATGTGTAATGTTATTTTTATGATAAACATTCTGGCCAAACAAGCATTTGGCAGTTTTCCTCTGAGGCTGTTTTCTAATGTTGTTGTTGGCCTCAATTTCATTAGTCTAAAACATGTCGGTAGTTTTGCTGGGAAAAAAGCAATATCTGTAAATTACTCTTGTATCATAGTTGTCAGGGTAATAAATGAAGAGATATTAATTAAATGTATATTCAAGTGAATCCTTCTGACTGTAGAGGTTTTTATAGGCTGGGATTTCACCAAGACTTCGGAGTGGTGTCATGGTGAGAGGAAACTTTTGTCTGGAAACTTCTAAAGTTAAATTGTCTGGAAATACACATGGGAAGGCACTAGAGGATTGTGGATTTAAATGCAGCATCTGGGTGCCCCTTTGTGGGCTGTGGTGTTATTGCACTGGTGAGGGTTCCTACAAAATACTTGCAGGATTTCATTACCCTTGATTATTGCTATCTTTCTGAAGTTTATGCACTTTGCAAACCCATGTCATCTTGAAATTAAAATTCTACTGCTTCAGTACCCTTCCTGTTTCATTATGTGGTATAATGATATCCCTGATATTCCAGTGCAACACGGTACCATACTAGATTATAAAGCATATTATGAGTCATTTATTAACCACATTTGTGGCAAAGCACAGCCACAAAAGCAGAGCTATTACCATGAGTATGAGGAAATACAAGTAGAAACTAGAGCAGCAGGAACAGTTAACAACAGACACAAGAGAAGTAATCTTCTATATAGAAAATGACCCAGAAAGTTTAAAAAAAAGTCTATCTCAAGTATGTGCTTTAGGAGATGAAGAAAAGGAACAGTGGTTTGCAGAGGGAGAATCACAAGTTCCATCTCTGCAATTACAAAGTATTCCATGTCTCAGTGGTAGGGTGAATTTTGCAGGGAATATATTCCTTTTTGGATGAAGTTTTCTGATAATATAGAGAATATTGCAGATAAATAGATACAGAACAGATATATATTCTCTATATCTATATATATATAGATATAGAGAATATCTGTTCTGCTAACATAGAGAATCTGTACCACTATTATTATTTAAGAAAATATCTCCAAATATTAAATGAAAAACCAACAACAGTGGCTCTTAAATTCTCCTTTTTTTTCCAATATCTGCCATGGGCTGGAATGCTGTGCATTCCTGTAGCCCACAGCTCTGCCTGTGCCAACATTGTATACCATGGCAGATCCCACAGGACATTTTAGCATATTTCTCTCTTGTCTGAGACAAAACAAGCATCAAAATATTTGAATCACCAGTGAGACAGATCACCTACATTTTTTCCAGGGTTTGTCCTTTTCTCTATCCTACATGCTAACCAACTTTGTAGCTGTCACTTGTCATTTCCTACCAACTAGTTTTCTGCTTTATATTTACTTTTACAAAAAAAAAATTCTTACCAAGAACATAACATGGAGATCAGTTGGAAATTATATAAGACACCAGTAAAAAGCTGACTATCAAGACAATAAAAAAGAGTTAAATATCTCAGTAACAACTCCAGGAAATCTCTTTACATCATGAGAAAACTCTGGTGTTAGACAGCAGATGTTGCATAGTGGGGCATCCTTAAAACTCCACTTACCTTCATAGTTTGATCAGTGTGCACAGGAGGCAATCTCCTTCCTTATTTTAATAAATGATTTGTCAATAAGTGATACATGGAAGCAGTTGCAGAAATGGACACCAGAACCTGACTGTCCTAGCTGAGTGCTGATATATATCACAGAATCACAGAATCACAGAATCACAGAGCTGTTTAGGCTGGAAAAGTCCTTGAAGATCATCAAGTCCAAACATTTAGGCTTACATCTCCAGGTCTGCCACTAAACCATGTTCTCAGCGCCACATCTACATGTCTTTGAAACTCCTCCAGGTATGGTGACTCCACCACTTCCCTGGGCAGCCTATTCTAGTGCTTGAGAACTTTCTTTTGCTCCACCTTTCTTTTTGTCCTGTTTGGTGTTTATTAAACTCCTTTTTCTAAGTTAGTATTGTTAAGCTGCAGAATCACATTCCCCCTTTCTGTCTTTCTTTTCTCACTACAATCCTTTTTTTTCGTGCCAAATGAGACCCCTTTAACTGGAGGAGTGCAGATAAACACAATACAAATTCTATATTTAAATGCCCAAAGAAAAAACTCAGCATTGTCTGTTCCACTAGATAGGAAGTTACCTGGCATGCAGGGATCCTAAAACTATTTTCTGAAGCCTGCAGGCAATAAACAACCATGGCAGCAAAAGAAGTCAGGAAATCTGAGCCATTGAAACTGTATCACAACTTTATCATGGTGTTCTCTGGATTTTGAAAGAAAAATCATGAAATAAACACCTCTTCTCCCATGCCCAAATGTGAGTCCAGCATGTGAAATGCCTTTACTGCAGCTCCTGGCTACCTGACAATGTCCTTGGCCTTTCTCTGAGCCTCCCTCTGTTAGACTAACTCCCCTGCCTGCTTTGTTTCTTCCACTTAACTTCCTCTAGCAACAACAGCAAGGTCTACACAGGTCTTTAGTAGGAGTTTCAGCTTTTCACTTGGTTCACATTTTAAATGTTGCTGCAACAATAGCAGTGAGAAGAGCTTATTTTTAATGGAAACAGGATTTCTGTGGACAATGCTGTTTTCCCTATAGTTCATGGCTAAGAGTATAAATGAAATCTTCAAGTTTTCTATGTATTGTGTAAAGTGATTCAGAGCCTTGTTTATCCTTTTTTTTCCACTGAAACAAATATAACCAAAATAACAAAGGTTCAAAGTCAATGAGTTCCTCTTGCACAAAACTCCAGCAGCACAGCTGTGTACTTGTCTTTATAGAGAGCCCTGTCAATGGAAGCAGATAAAGTGGTCCATCATAAACCAGATTCTCAAAAACATTGTGTCCTGGACACAGTGTCCACAAGATAGAACATCTTGAGAGCAGTGTGTCTGCCTTCGTTACAGAGTAAAGTGCTGGTGACAATTGTTACTGTAATAGATCTGAGACTTTTTTAAAAAATAAAGAGAATGTGGAAGCAAATTCACTTGGAATTGAAGGAGTTAGAACACATGTAAAGAAATTAATTTTTAGACAAATTACTGAATCTATGCTTGTCTTAATTCTCCATTTATAAAATTGAGATTACCCTTATCCTTTATAAAATGGGAATTACATTTTCTGGCCTAGTAACAGTGTCAGTATTGATAAGGTGATGAATAATAAAAATTCAAAGTAAAATTTAGTTGTGCAACCTTAATTCTGCCTTTATACATAGCATTTTAAGCTTGAGGGGTGGGACAATGATGTTCAACACCTGAGTCAGGACAACCTATGGTATCAATACGAGCTGGGAGATAAAGGGCATTGAGAGTGACCCTGACTTGGGGGCTGGTGGATGAAATGCTGGACATGACCCAGAAATGTGCACTTACACCCCAGAAAACCAATTGTGTCCTGGGCTGCATCACCAGCAGTGTGGGCAGGAAGCTGAGGGAGGTGATTCTGCCCCTCTGCTCTGGTGAGACCCCACCTGGAGTTCTCACCAGCCCATCTCATCCAGCTCTGGGATCCTCAGAGCAAGAAAGACACAGGCCTGGTGCAGCAGGTTCCAAAGAAAGCCATAAAAATGAGAAGAGGAATGGAACACCTCTCCAAAGAGGAAAGGCTGTGAGAGTTGGGATTGCTCAACCTGGAGATGAGGATTTGGGGAGAACCTATTGTGTTTCAGCATTTGAAAGGGGCTTAAAAGACAGATGAGGACAGACTTTTTAGCAGGGTTTGTTGTTTTAGGACAAAGCATAATGGTTTTAAATGAAAGGAGGGTATACTCAGACTAGATATAAGGAAGAAATATTTTACAATGCAGGCGATGACACACTGGAACAGGTTGCTCAAAGAATTGGTAGATGTCCAGTCCCTGGAAACATTCAAGGTCAGGTTGGATGAAGCTCTAAACAGCCTGGTCTAATTGAAGATGTCCCTAAGCATTGCAATGGGGTTGGATGGCCTTTAAAGGTCCTTTTCAACCCAAACATTTCTGCAATTTTATGACTGTAGCAATTGTCCATGGTTTTTATTTAAGCAAATTATTTAAGGCATATATTGCATCTAGATTCTTGGGTGGAACTTAAAACTCCTGAGACCATGCCTGTGTTTTGTCTAACATAGGCATTGCCTCACAGAAGTATTACATGCAGACTCTCAGTCAGGAAACCATGCTCAGCCTAATTTAATACAAACATGTGAATGCCTTAGTCAGCTGCCTCTGCAGGAGATCTAGACCTCTTAATTTACTATCTCTCTCCCTCTTCACAAGAAGATCCAGTTTAATTGGCTTCTGGCAGTTCAGGAGACTGTGCAGAAATATCTGGCATCTCCACTCTTGGGAGAAAACATCACTAACACTTACCAAGAGCATATTTAATAGTATGGTGTATGCCAATGTCATGTTGTTTTAACATAATTGTCTAGAAGCCAAATCAGTCACTCAGGAACTAAGACCATTATACACACCCACAGGAACTGAGCTCAGACTGCAAAAGGAGGATTTAGTCATTGATTTTCTTGGTCAAAGCAACCTAACCCCACACACACGTTGAGGGAGATGCAAAGTTCCAAGCAATGTTTACTTTTTATTAGAGTTTTGCTGGGTTTATTAAAATCTCCCCTCTGGGCAGGAACCAGAAGATTTCCTTCCCAGCTGTTAGACCTTTTGTCTTGACCTGACTGTTGCACACCTGACTGCACAGGGACTGATCTTCAGCAGCAGAGAGGTGTTCAGTGCACAGGGCCCCCCATGGTGCTTAGGGCACTCCTCTGGGGTGGGAATAGAAAGGATCACATCCCAGTTAGCAACAATGGAAGAAGACTGAGGTGACCTGGCGCATATGTGAGAGCTGAGCAAAGCTGTCACTTCACTGGATGAAGGAAATTGTAGCCTTGACTCCTTCTGTGCCTTTGGACATTTCCAAGGAACTTAATCAGAACAGAAACAGCTGTCTATCTAACCAGGACTGTGTTAGAGCTCCCATCTTCACAGAGCAGACAATTCAGAGCAGTCATGAGTGACTGAGGTGGCACAAACTGAGGTTGCTGAGATTGCAGAGAGCTTTAAGCAAAGTAGGGAAGCAGCTGAAGAGTAGAGACCTATATGGTGTGTCATAGCAAGATTGCTGTTTTGACTGCAATCTTGCTATGGCACTGACTCTTGGTCAAGTCCTAATTTGAGAATATTCTTATACATTGTTTTGTGAAGTCATTATGCCTTTAAAATTTATATATGATCTTGTTTTGTTGTTTTTTTTTTTCAAAACCAGCACTTTCTGGTCACTAAAATGACAATTAATTCAACTGTTGATTTTATTTCTTTTTGGAACAAAATTAAATTATAATAGTAACAATAATAATAAAAATTAGAGTTTTTGCAAGTATATTCCTAGCCAAAATCTGCTTTTAAACTGGCATGATTGAATTAGCTGAAGGTGCAGTGGGGAATGTAGCCCAGCTCATAGGAAAATTAAACATGAATTCTAGTTTGAAATTACTTAAAAGGGGTTTTTTTTGGCTTTTTTTTTGTTTGTTTGTTTGTTTTGTTTTGTTTTGTTTTGTGGTCTGGTCTTGGGGTTTGGTTTTGATTTTGAGGGGTTTTTTTGCTAGCAAATTCCCCAAATGATCAAAACTTAATCATGACCGGATGAGCAAAAGACTGAAGGACAATTGCAGCTGAGCTGTTTATCTGCTTTGATAGGATTCATTTCCTCAGCCCTTATTTGACACAAAACCAGATGTACCTTTGTCATTCCACTGACCTCTGTGGCAAGATGAACAGTTAGGCTGATACATTTATTGATCAGAGAAAGAAGCAGTCCAAGGGAAATAAGCTATAGAGGCCTTGCTGTGAAATTGAAGATTTAACATCTGTCCCATGCAGATGGTAATTAATCTTGAATATGTAATGCCCACAATTGGTTGGTTGACAACATTACTTTCTTAATCTGGGAGCATGGGTAAACAAATGTATTGGATTGCTCTGTGGGTAACATTTTATTAATGTGTTATAATTGCATATGCAGCCTATAAATCAGATAGATTTCTCATCTACATTGCTAATTGTGTTTATTATTGGAAATGCTTCTCATGTTGCTTGACATTCACTAACCGGTTGATTTCCCACTGTTGCAAACCCACACCCTTATAGGATTTGAAATCTTTACTGTTGTAAATATTTTAGGAACTATTAAATAGTCTTCCAATCTAATTGCCTGGTAGCTAGATACATATAAAGATATCTTGAGTATTACTTTTGATTTTATTTTATAGCATCTATA
Organism: Geospiza fortis; assembly: GCF_000277835.1. NCBI lineage: Eukaryota > Metazoa > Chordata > Aves > Passeriformes > Thraupidae > Geospiza > Geospiza fortis. The sequence continues at coordinate 1,103,305 of NW_005054477.1, read as the reverse complement.
ATTATGAAATAAATTATATTGCCTAGATAATACATGGATGATGAAACGCTAATTGGTTGGTTTTATATATCCCATTCTGCCTTCTTACTGCTTTACACTTCGCACCTCTAAACTTCAACTTTTCATTTGAAATATGAATGATTCTCCTTCCCCATAGCTTCCTTTAAGGATTTATGCAGTAGTTTTATGCAGATAAATCTATCCCCTGGGGAGGATCCTACCAATTCCAAGTCTTAATTTGTCAGTTGTTCTCATACATGTAGTTTACTGTAACTAGAACAGCTACTAGTGTAAAAAAAGTTGGATTTGCTGAAATTAAGTTGATAGTCTGCACCAAAAGATCTTCCAGAATCAGGGATGCTTACACTAACTGAATCTGTGTCCCAGAAAACTACCTGTAAGAGGGGAATTTTAGAAACATCATCTGAATCTGGTTAGAGTCAGAGGTTTCAAGATACAAGTATCTAATATAAATTACATGCTGATGTAGGAAAATAAGGATTCATCTGTCTATTTAGAACCCAGTGGTAAATTGGTACCTCTTTCTCTGATGTATGTGATTAGCCTAGGGGAACTGGATAGTTTGTACCAAATAAATTCTTAGAGTCATGATAGCACATCATGGTTTTTGAATTAAATCTCAACTCTCACATTCTTGTGTAGGATGATTAACATCGTGGCCTAAGGGAAAGAAAGAACTTTCCATCTTGAGTTGTGTAGGCAGTGTTTCCCATTATTCTTTTCTCCTCTGTACTGGCACAGGGTGGGCTTTATCTCAGATCTCTGTCTGCACCGCAAACAACATCAAAACCCAATGCACCAACAATAATTAATTTCATCTTGGCCCATGAACAGACACTAGCAGATGTCTGCAGTTTTTGATTTTCAGTTGTAAGTTAAAACCCCTTGAAGTCAATAGGAAAACTGACATTTACTTTGATGGGCTTTGAATCAAGCTTTTAGTCACTCAGAAACAAAATGTTGATTTAAACTGGCCGCTTGTTCCTGGAAGAGTTTTCATTTGCTGCAGTACTTTGAATTAAGCTGTTCCCTGACACATTTGGTCCTCATTTTCCTAGAGGAATGTGTAGGTTGTAGAGGCTGGTGTTACATCTCGTCTAACACAGAATTTGCGGTGCCTCCACATTTGTATTATGCTGACTTTGAAGGGTAAGTTATTGGGAGAAATTAGGAGCTGATGGCTTTTGTTGTGGGTATTTCCAAACATAAAGACTGTACTTAGATGGTTTTGAAATATTTTGAATTGAGTCATCAATCTTTTGAGTGAATCTTGAAGTAAAGTTTGCCCTTGATTCCAACAGTCTACGACTTTTAAAATTTATATTCCAGCTGTAGCAATCAGCATTAACCACGTCTGTAAGTTTCCTAGACTACATGATTTTTTTCTGTTGAGTAGACAAAATGTCAGCATGAAATGTGAAATGAAATCAGCCCCATTATGCAATTTTCTCCAGTCTTGTATTTCAACTGATTTCAACTGATGGGGAATTTCTAGAGTTTGTGGAAAGAGAAGATGTCACTACATAATTCTGATAACATAAAATTAGGGAATTCAAATCTAATAACCAAAATACAGAGAAGAGAAAATGTTTCTACAGCTACTGTAGCAGCATAAATATCACTGGAATTCTAGAATTATTTTTCAGCAGAGAAACTAAAATTCCCCACTGGAAATTTTGGTTCTATTATTTTTGTAACAAAAGTACTCCCATCTTTTGGTTTTGAATACTCCTTATGTTGTCATTTCTTGTTAAAATCTATTGTGTGAAAACGAAAGTGTTTTTCTTCCCCCCAATTACTATTCCTGTTGAAAAAAGCTGCACACATGTATCTATGCATAAGGAAGTCAATCCCTTTAATTTTCACGGTTGTATTAGACAATTTTAAAAAAATGACTATGTCTGAGAAGTTCTGCTAATAAAACTCAATAACAAAAATGTCTAAAGAGGGTGAGCATAACAAAAGGTGCAGATAAGGCCAAAATTATTTGGCTCCAGTATTAGAATGAATGCTTGGCAATAAATGCTAAATTCTTTTACAAAGGTTATGATTTGCTGTGGACAATTTATTATGGAAAATGTAGCATCTTCTAAATCCAAAGCATCATGCCAGTTTCTTTCTCTGTCCATACCTTCATAACAATTATGCATTTGAAAAAAAAAAAAAAAAGGACATTTGAATTTATAATTTTCATTCCTGATAATGAGAATTGGGCCATCAACAAATACCCAGAATATTGCATTCATTATTTCAGTATTTCAGCCTTAACTAGCTTGTGTCCCTTTGGTTTTTCCTTATTGATATCTCTCACTTATTGTAGCTAATTTAGAAGCAAGATCCTTAGGGTAGGAATCTGTCTTTGTCTGTAAAGTGGTGTGAAGATATGGGAATAATGTGTTGTTTTTCACAGTAGTTGGCCTTTGGTATATCAGATGAAGGTCAACATCTCCCATAATATGGCAATGTCTGAGATCCTAGACTTGACAATTACTATTGAAGAGGTTCTTCCTTTCCAGCATCACACTAAATTAACACATGAGCAAGCAGAGAATTTGGACAAACTTTATCTTCCTCTCTGCTGCCATTCAAACTATGATGACAGCTCTGGAGACTAGTATAATTTTTCACTACGTGCAGAAAAATATGTTTTCTTGCCCAAGATATATCTCTGAAATCCCACAGCTTTGTTTATGATTTTTTAATAAGATCTAGAAGGAATGATCAGTGGTACTGAGAAGAGCATGCTTTGGAGTATTAATTAAAGCAGAGAGACAGTTCTTTTTGCTTTGCCTCCTGGTTCTTTGGTGCATGTTTTTCAGTTTTAGAAACCTAAAGTGTGCTGAGCTCTTGCTAGCCTAACATATTATTGGCCTGGATGTTGACACCAGATTCAGATCCAGACTTTCTCACCAGGAGCCCAGTTCAGATTGCAGAACACTGTCAGACATGGCTTTCACCTGAGCTCTGGAGCACTTTTTAGCATTAACCATGACAGTTTTTCCACAGTCTAGAAAAATAGAAAGTAGTCTTCAAGCACGGGCTAACGTTTGCACAACAAGGATCCTTTAAGTAAGAATTGAAGTCAGACTGAAGGACAGTGGTGTGACTATCTGTGGCAAGGATAGTGGTGCTTGACACTGCTCCTGAAGCCCAATTATTCCTTCTAGAAAAACATCAGATTTCATTATTTACTACCATGATAAAATGGCACCTGTGGAAACTGCAATTAAAAAAAAAAACCAACCAAAACCAAAACCAGACAAACAACCCACTCTCCCCTTCCCCTCCCAACCCCAGATTTTAATTCTGAAATATTGAACATAAGACAAGGCCTCCCATCTGTCATTTCCAAATACAAAGAGATCTAAGATTCCTCTCCTCTAAAATTTCATGGGATATGAAGACAGTAGCAACACTCAAAGCATTAGAATATGCACTTCTCCCTTCAGACAGAGTGAAAACAGACATAATAGCTATGTAAGTGCCACAGGCAAAAGTCTTGATGAGGTTCAATTGGCATTAAGCCAATGAGTTGAGCTGAGCTTTTCAGTTCACAACAATAGATAAATTACTGTAAATGCTTTATTTTTCACCTATTACAGGAATAAACAGTCACAAATTGCTTCCCATTTGCTCTGGTTTTGTGGTTTGTTTTTTTTTTTTTTTTTTTTTTCCTAAATCTGCATGTGTACAGTAACAGAAGAAGGTGATACAATTTATTCTTGAGAACTTGAGAATTGATTTTCCTGTTTCCTTCAAGCTTGGCCTCATCTTTTTGAGGCTAGATTTTCCCTAGCATTTACTTGAACCAAGAAGAATCTATTTGCAATGCCTTTGCCCTCAGAATTCTCTCAGCAATAATTTTAGAGGTTTATGCAAGGCCCACAGTCTCCTTCTCTATGATCCTTTATGTACATAGTTTCATCAGCAGGACAGTCAGAGCTTGCAATAAAATACTTGAGGCATCAGCCAGCAGCAGCAGAGCCTAGAAGTAGAGTAGTACTTCATGAACCATGAAAATATGGATAACAGTGACATTATGCTGTAAAATTAATGAAAATGTATGCTTTATTTCAGCTAAAAATCCTAAATTTGCTTTAGTGTCAATATAGAAAAGTGGGCTCCTGTGAAAATAAGAGTTCCTGGCTAAGTTAGGCTCCTAAAAATAGGTGGATTGGATTTTAAGTTGCCTTCACTGAGTTTTGTCTTTCTTGTACTTTTTTTTCCATTCAAGAAGTCTTCATCCAATGTCATGACTCTTTCAATCAGTGTGTATTTGATTTATATTTATTTTCTGTACTTTGTGTTGTCAGTAGTGGCTTGCTTGCTTGCATGAGGGGTTTTTTGTCAGTATTGAGGAAAGCCAGGCTGGCCTGTATCAGGAGCAGCGTAGCCAGGAGGACCAGGGCAGTGATTGTGCCCCTCTGCTCAGCACTGGAGAGGCCACACCTCAAAACCTATGCTCAGTTCTGGGCCCCTCACTATAAGAAAGACATTGAGGTGCTGAAATATGTCCAGAGAACGGAACAGAGCTGGGGAAGGGTTTAGAGCACAAGTCTGATGAGGAGCAGCTGGGACAGCTGGAGGTGTTTAACCTGGAGAAAAGGAGGCTCAAGGGGACCTCATCACTTCCAGAAAGGAAATTATAAGGAATGGGGGTCAGTCTCTTCTTCCAAGGAACAAGCAATAGGGCAAAATGAAATGGCCCTCAAATTGCACAAAGAGAGGTGGAAATTGAATATTAGGAAAAGTTTCTTCATGGAAAGGATGGTCAAGAATTGGGATGGGCTGCCCAGGGAAGTCGTTGATTGACCATCCCTGAAGGTACTTAAAAGGCATGTAGTCTTAGGGACATGGTTTAGTGGCAAATTAGGTTAAACTTGATGATCTTAAAGGTCTTTTCCAACCTAAGCAATTCTATGATACTATGAAAAGTCTTTACCAAGTCTTGCACAGTGCAGTATTTATGCATTCTTTCAGTGCTCCACTCATACTGTGCTCAAGCAATGATGTTTCATGCAGAAATGCTCATTGAATATTGTTAGAGAGAGGGGGAAACAGGTTATGATGAGTGAGGCAAGGATGTTACTTAAGCCTGGCATAACTAACCTGTTTCATAACACAATTGCTCTTTCTTGCAAAAAGACACAAACTAGGGAGACCAATTTGCTGTTTGTTTCTTTTGCCTCCCACACCAAAAAAGCCCTTTTTATCCTGCTTCCAGGGTTGAAGGGAGATTGCTGACCTCAATGTGCTGAACTGTGTATTTCATATAGTTGAAGTGCCCAGGAAGATAACATTCTTCTGTAAACAAACATGAAACAACCTGCTTGAGACTGCTGTCCTCCTCAGAAGCAAAACAGATGTGCTCTAATGAGCACTCTTCCAAGTACATCTTTCTGCATATTCTCAGTATTTCAGATGCAGATTTTCAAATGAGGCATCCAAGGCAATATGCTGAAAAATAAACCAATATGTTAAAATGTTTTTTATATTGAAATTGTTATGGAAGATCAGATGGACATAAGTGCTATTAGGTAAATGACTTGAATTAAAACTTATGTCAATAAAGATAATAATACTGAATCATACCTCTTCAGCATATTTATAAAGGCTATATAACAATGTTTGCAGTCATGGCAATTCAACCTTGGTCAACAAAAGAAGTTATCAAAATGAAATGTGAATCTGAAATGTGAATCTGGCCAGTGTACGGCCTATAATTCAGGAAATAAATGCACAGGATGCATGAAGCTATTCATGGCAGAGTGCTGCACAGGCTTTGACCAGGAGCAATAGAAATGCTTGCTGGAAGCCATTCCACATGAGAAAAGATTCTATGACGTGACAGCCTGACATTACCAATATATCAGGAACTCAGTGGAGTTAAATTACTTTACCCTGCAAGAAGTGCCAGGCTGTCCATTCGTGAAGTGTTTTGGTGTTTCAGGCTGCACGAATAAAATGAAAAAAATGCATTTTGCATTAATGAGCAATTCACTCTGTGTCAAAGAATTCCACCTAGTTCTTGGGCAATACATACTCGTTGTCAAAGAACACCATGTGTTTCTGGGAATGTACACTTAGAAGGGAAAAAAGGCACCAAAAATAAATCTGTCAAAAAAAGGGTCTGTAGGTGTTGATCTGACTGCAGCCAGATAAATGTACTGTCTGTATATAGAAAATTTCCAGAGGTGTGTATGTCAGTGTTTGTTTTGTCCACTTTTTCAAAACAAGCCAATTTTTCATTTTGTCTTATTCATTAACTATTCATTCTCTAATGAATACAACTGGCTTTATCAGCAAAGGAAAACTCTTTTGTTTTTTATGAAGAAAAAGGTGCAGTTGGAAGACTGAATAATTAAAGAAATATGATCTGATTTGGATTCATCCCAGCACAGTGACTGGAAATGATCATTACTTGGTACCTATTATGAATAATAAAAAGAAACGTTCTTTGGGAGCTTTTATGATTTGTATGTGTGTATGTGATATGTATGTATCTCAATGGTCAGACAAAATTAAACTAAAGTGATCTAAATCTGATCAGATCTGAGGGTAGCTGTGGATTAACTAAGGATGCCCAATGGAATGGTCAAATATCATATTATCACTTTCCTGATATAACAAGCTAGTCAGTCTGAGAAAATTTTGATGTGACACCAGGACCAGAATATTGCAGAATTTATAACTGAAGCTGCCACTGCACCAGAACTACTTGGTGTTAGTGAGGAAAATTAAATTTTAGAATTCCCATATTCTGTACATTTCTGATAACGTTAGTTTAAAGGAGATCAATAACCAGAGAAGAAACTCACATTACTGTAAGGAGCTATTTTGGTAGTATGAAAAACCTCCCCTCCTTTTAGATATTCCAATACAGTTCAGACAATAACCATTTTATCTCAGTGCTTTCCAAGGAAATAAGCAAAAAGCCTAAAAATTGAATTATAAGAATCTACTCAATAGTCCCTCAAGGTAAGCAAAAAGTTTCTTATTGATTCTGAGGGCCTTGGGTCAGGAGAAGATTTTATATGAGATTAAAGTTTATAGTTTTCATGTCTCTTTGAACTAACACAAATCCTGGGTATCCTGCATCAGGAAGAGTGTGGCCTGCATCAGGAAGAGTGTGGGCAACAGGTTGAGGGAAGTGTTCCTCCCCCTCTCCTTGGCCCTTGCGAGGCACATCTGGAGTGCTCTGTCCAATTCTCAGCTCTCAGTCCATGAAAGATGAGGTGAGTTTGGAAATGGTTGAGTGAAGAACCATTTCAGAGATGATTTGGGGTCTGGAGCATCTCTTGTGAGGAGAGACTATGGGAGCCATGCCTGTTTAGTCTGAGAAGACAGAGGGTATCTCATAAAAATGTCTTGAAGACAGATGCCAAGAGGATCATGCCAGGCTCTTTCAGTGATGCCCAGCAACAGGATGAGTTACAATGACCATGAACACAAGAAGCTCCACCTACACATGAGGAAGAACTTTACACTGAGTGAGGCAGAGCACTGGAACAGGCTGCCCGGGGAGGTCATGGAGCTTCCCTCCCTGGAGACACTCCAAACACACCTGGATGTGTTCCCATGTAACTGCTTTAGGTGACCCTGCCTTGGATCCCCAGAGGTCTCTTCCAACGCTAACAATTCTATGATTCTGTGATTCTGTGAATGACACTGGTTACAGTCCATTTATGTCAGTATAACATGCACACAATGAAATGGGGGACTTGTCACGTAGAATAAGACTCTTGTTCTTCATATTTTTGGCTTATGATATAGTTTTCTACATGAGGTTATTTCTTAAAGCTGGAATTGATATAGGAAAAATCTGACATTATTTTGTATACTTTGAAGGCAAAAAGACATCCTCAAGAAGGAGTTCAAATGTAAAAATTCAAATTATCCATTTCAGACAAGTCCTAGTGAAGGACAATGCAGAGCTGGTGCCAAAATCCAGAGGTTATAGCCAAAATGAAATGTTCTGGGTAGAACTGAAATAAAAAAAATTACTATACTGAATTCAAACTCAGTTCTGGCATGTAGGTTATATAAGAGAAAAGGGAGGTTAGATCGAGGAGGTTGACAAGTTAGTGATTGCTGGTCATTAGACTACTCTGAGCTTATTTGAATGCAATTTGGCACACAGCTGAAGATGACCTACCTTGCCTTAGTGACTGCAGTGGCTTCCTGCTAAGCATAACAGAATGAAATATCAAAGATGAAATAAGGCCATTTTTTTTGATTCATATCAGAACACAGCATGATGATCAGAGAACTGGCATCTGAGTTCTTTGCCCTGAATAATCTAATTAATTACATTTTTTTTGGTTTTTCTATTTCAAAGTATAGCTCTGCTCTAAGTTTTCCTATTTCCTGTTTTAGTCAATAGCACTCTCTACAGATCATAACTATGTGTTCTCTCTATTGCAGTATGTCTAAGGATAAAATTATTTCATTTTATTTTGAAAGCAAGAGGAATAAGTGCCTTGTGTGACTTACAATACAGTCTATGATACGAATTAAGAAACTAATATATATTTTACAGACAGCAAATTGCATTCCAATTTTCTGTGCATCTGACAAGAAAAGAAAGTATTATTTTAAAGATATGTGATTCAATATTGATTAAGAAATAAAATAATTAAAGACAAATATTAAATCAGATTCATTTCTCTCTTTTTAATATATATATATATATATTTTGAATTCTAGGATATCACATAGTATTCAATATAGACCTGATCATGTATCGATGAAGCAAGACAATGCAGCCAGTAAATTTTACTTTTTTATTGTAAAAGATGCTTATTGGCTGGGTTTGAACAGCCCATTTTATGTTCCTTCAGCCAAAAGTAATTTTACAACATGCAGTAATGAGAAGATTAAGTAATTTGTCCTAGTTAGTGCATGTTTTCCCTTTTCTAGGGGAATTAAATCCTTAGCAAGCTAAGCTACATGATTTTTTTTAGCCACCTTCATTTCTGCTTGTATCAGGGAATCTAAACATGTCAAAGCAGGAGTACTCCCATTCTACTCCCATTTCTACATCCACAATGTATTTTGATGTAGATTTGTTGTCTAGAGAAACTGCTGGACATGTAAGCACAAATCTGATCTTTTCCTAAATAACTTTGTTGCCACTGATAAATGTAATTCACAAGTTCTTTGCTGTGTGTCATTTATTAAGGAAATACTAGGTACAAGGACACAAAACTGGCTTGCAAGGCCAAGCATGGATACAGCTCCAATTAAAATTAATTTCAGTCATGGTGGTAGTTAAAATCCATTTCATCCAAGATGGAAGCAATTCTGGCCCAAGAAGGAAAGAAGGAGGCAGTTGGGAAGTTAGAGGTTGCCCAGCAGCTGGAGAATGTCCCACCTTGAGACCTGCAGTGCAAGTTAATTGTCTCATGAGGCACTCAGTATTCCAGCCTCCAAAACTGCAGATATCAAAAGTACAATTTGGGAGTTCAGGTCACATAAAGAAAAGAAGAATTAAGTGGTTGAATATATTTAGGTATGAAAGAAATACCTCCCTTCTGCATTTTCTGAGTTACATGTGGTTGTCATGGAGCATTGCAGTTGTTAAACTAAAACTTAAAGAACTGTTTGGATTTGTGTTGACCAAGAGCACAAGAAGAGTGTTAATGGGTGACATAATTACCATGGATTTCAGAAATAATTTTAAGTAGGTTCAACTTCTTCTCCGCCTTCTCTGTTTTTCTCCTACCCTGTTATTTAGGGTTCTGGGTTTTTGGTTGACTTTTTTTTGATGGGTTTTGGGATTTTTTTTTTGTTTAGGTTGGAGTTTGTTTCTTTGTTTGGGTTGGGTTGTGTTGGCTTTTTGCGTTTGATTTTTTTTTTTAATTTTTTTTTTGCTTGGCTGGGGGAGTTTGGCTTTTTAGGTTTTGGAGGTTTTTTTGTATGTGTATTATTTCTTTGTTTGGTTTGGGTTGTGTTGGCTTTTTGTATTTGATTTCTTTTTCTTTTTTTTTTACTTGGCTGGGGAGTTTGGCTTTTTAGGTTTTGGGGGTTTTTTTGTATGTGTATTCATGGGGTTTTTTTTGTTTTGTTTTGTTTTGTTTTTTTTGTTTATATTATTATGATTATCTCATGACCATGAATCTGAACAGTAAGGAAGTTTGGATGTTGTTGTGACACTGCAGTTGTATATTAGTCAGACTCCTTTGTTTTCTAGAAGGCATGGATAAAATCACAAGTGGGTTGACAAGCCTGTAGTTGTTGAAGCAACTTACGTGTTGATTCAGAGGTGGGGCTAAACTGGTGCAGGACTTCTGTGGAAGCTCACAGTGGACTCTATGAGGTTTCCAGCACCTTCTAAGGGCTTAATGAGGGTGACCAGCAATAGTGTACATGAACACTACCAAACTCCTTCAGCTATGCTTTTTATTCTTTCGTAAGAAATAGTAACCAAAAGCCTATGTGTAGAATTTAAATTGTTCTCTCTCTCTCTCTTTCCATTCCTTTCAAAAATTAACTTTTGAAAACTACTAGCCAATAAATTATTGGCAGGATGTTGGAGCTGTTTAGTTTCATAAGCATCAGTAAAATATTGTTTTTAATAAACTCTGTAGAAGTTTGCAAAAATTACCTGCAGATCTGTCTGCCTTTTATAGAATACACAAGTCTATCACTTTGTGTGTACTCATTAAAATTTTATAGAACAGCTATTGCAAAAAGCTCTTTAAATCATTGCAAGATGTTGTCTGGTTATTTTATGTTGATTCACTAAATATAATTGCAGTGGAAAAAGAGTGTAGTTCATGGCTGAATATTTCAGTCAAAGTAGCAGGTCTATAAAACACAGTTTAATTGAGACAGCAAAAATTATCACTCTAATAATATTTTCCTTTAAATATAAGTAATTGCTTGGTATGTGCCATAAATGCTGTTACATGTAGTACTTTAGAGATCTTAACCCAGGAGCTGTCTGCGTTATGGCTGATGATAATGAACAAGCTGTAAAATCATGGTGAAAAGCCAAAAAAGGATAGAAAAGACATAGAAAATTTTTATTAGGATTCAAGTTAGTCAAGGTCCTAATTTCAGTTCCCTTTGGATGAGACTTTGAGCAGCCTGGTCTACAGGAAGATGCCCCTGCCCATGGCGAGGAGGAGGCTGGAATGAGATGATCTTCGAGGTCTTTTCCAAGCCATTCTGTGGTTGAAATCTGTATGCAGTGCATTTCCTCTGTGAATTTGTAGGGTGATGAATAATTACTCCCACAGCTTTTCTTGCCCTTTGGGATTTATAATTCCCCTTTTCTGGAAATATAGGAGGGTTGGAAAAAAGCACACAGCTCATATTTAATTGCATTTTCCATTGGGATTATGATATTTGCGGGCTTTTTCTCTCTGGCTTTGTATGTATCCCCATTTCTTTACTGCCAATGTTGAACTAAAGGAATAAAGATCTCCTTATTTTATATGTAATTCAAAAAAAATGTTAAATAATGCTACTGTGAGACTTTAATAAATATCATAGTACAGATGAAATGGTCAAGTCCTCATTGCTATTTTAGCAATATTCTAAATTCTAGCCAATGTGAAATGGCTAGAAGTCAAAGAGAAGCAGGAAAGAACTCTTGAAGTTCGTGGAGTTCATTATCCTTTCTAGATATTGCCTATGCATATGTATTGACCTAATCAAGTCACTGGTGTACAAAATGGCAATATTTGCAGCACAGAAGTCTTAGCTCCTCAGCTAATTCTAGCCTTTAAAATTCAGGGGAAGATATGTCTGGCGCCCCTTACAGTCTGAATAAATGTGTATTAAGCAGAGGCCAATTAACATTCTGAGCTGTAGAATAAGCAGCCAAATGTCATACAACAGAGCTTTATCTGACTGTGGAACTCTTAAGGATTCTTAAATTAAACCTCAGGGAAAATCTTAAAAGTAAACAAGATCACTAATAAAGATCAAAATCCATGTGTTTGTATTTCTATTGTTAAATTACAAAATAAAATTTTGACAGAAGTATTTTGTCGTCCTTTTAGATGTTGAAACTGGTGGAAAGAAAGAAAATACTACAAGCTCTATGACCTAATATAACTCAAAAGAAGATTACATGAGTCCAAAAGGTTTGACAAAGACTCTTGATACAGGAATTCTGTTACTTTACAAATCACTTGCTGATGACTACTTGAAGTAACCAAATGGAACTCCTCATCAATATGTTTCAATATGATTTAAAAGCATAAAAAAATACTTGAGACTTTGGTCCATCATAAAAAAGAAAAACCCCAAGGCTCCTCTTCTTGAGTACCTTCACTGGATGTTGCTCACAGTAGGTAGGTCCTAAAGACAGTAATTAAAGCCCACATAAATAATTGAGATTAATGTTCCGTCATGGTCCCCAGAGAGATCTGAACCACAGGAACATAGACATACCTGGAATTCAAGTCAAATGAATCTGTACTAAGTATCTCTCTAGGCATTATCTACAGAAGCATCCACAGCTGTGAAATCTCATTAGAAGACACAGCCTTTCAAGCCTAGACCTGATTCATGTCTAACTGCCCTTTGATGGAGCATTCATTAAACTGAGTCCCACTATTTTCTGAGGAAATGATTTTATCTTGAAATAAATTATTCTAACAATGCTACAGTTCACTATTAGAAATGCTGCACTTAGAAAAAAAATTGATTTTGTGTAAGCTGGTCATTATTTTTTCTAATTTTTGCATAAAAGAGAATATTTGCAATGGACTTTCATACTTTTCCAGCTGCATCCTGTGAAGCAATAGCATCATAATATTATCCCAGCTAGTATGAGAGTATGACTGACAAGACAAGCTTTTCATGCCTTTCTCCATCAAAAAGGAGAGATTGAATTTGACCTGAAGAAGTTCTTCATCCTTCTGTCAACAGTTGAGTTACTGGTTTTTTTTTTTTTTATGTCTTTCTAACCCTTCTAAACTTGCTTTTTCTGCCTTGATGAACCTTCATTGTGATAGGGAAGTGAGAGGAGATCGGTTTTCAACAAAGTAACTTCTCATCCCTGTCAGTCTGAAAATCACCTTGAAAACACACAAAAGAGTAACCTTAACGTTCAATGTGACAACCTTGATGTCTACCTTGATAGCCTATTTTTATTTTGACAACTGAAAGAATAAAATATGGAGCAAATGAATGTATGAAAACTTCAAAAATGCTGTTGGGTCAGGTGTCATCTGGATGACAGAAATAATTTTTAGTGATAAGGATAATACTATGTCTGTGTCAGATATTTAAATATTTGTTTCAGTGGCCTAGAAAGATTAAGGTATTAGCGACTATCATGGAGGAATAGCAACATGGAGAAATGGAGAAAAGAGCAAGATGGGATCTTAGGCTAAATAAAAAAATACAACAACTATCCATGTTTCAGTTTTTAAAAGATCTAATGCACTACTTTCTGTTTATTGTAATTGATAAATTAATACTAAAAGCTAAAATTAATAAATAATTTAACTATTCATTTCTGCTATTTCTTCTTTACAACATAAAAATTGCATAAACAGTACTTTGTTTTGTTCATACCCATTCTATATTGACAAGTGCCATCCCATTTCTTTACAATGTGATCCTCAGGAGGAAAAATCTACTGGGAAATGGGACAAGCAGAGACAAAAGATTAAAGTCCTCTAATTTTGATCTAAGTTTTTTCATATCTTGAATAGCTAATTCCTGTAACAATTTTCAGCTATTTGCTGCCAGTTCCAGACTTGTTCTTGGTTTCCCAGCACTCACACTTCTCCCTGGTGATTCACCCGAGTAGACTCTGCAGTGTCAGTGGTGTCAGCTCCAGGACACTCAGCATGGTCCAGCTGCCCAAATGCAGACACTGCAGTGTCCACCTGCAGCTCCTGTCCAGCTGAAGGGCTGCAGGCACAAGACCAAGGTGTGGCATTCACCTGTGGCAATACTGCATGTTCATTTGTGTGCTCTTCCTGTCCACTCATCATGCTGACCATCAGAACTCTAAGTTCTGGAAACCCCCCAAATATGCAACTGAAACCCAACTACTCAGCCACCCAGAAAAAGCAATTCTTGCCTCTGGCAACAAGCTGAACTGTTGTCTTTGTATGACCAATATCTGGTCAAAATAGATAATTTCAATGCATCTCCCTATGTTTTCTGGTTGACTTCTTTTGGGTTGGGCTGTTGGATGTCATTCCTTTTAAGCAAGAAACATGTTGATTAAACATGTTGATTATAAAGGAAAACAGTCCATATGATAGATGGTGAGGAGGTAACTTGAGAAGAAAAAAAAAAAGGTGTCAACCATGGATACAGGCAAATTATGAAGTCTGTCTTCTGGAGGAAACGCTAGAGAAAACAGATTGTGATAGGAGAAATGAGAAAAGCAGAACTTTCTCCAGTGTCCCTGCTGATCTACATTTGTCCTTTAAGAAAATTTATTTTATTAAACAGTTCAAATGTAAATTTAGAAGCCCCTTAGAACTAGAGATTCACTTTTCAGACTTTCCTTCACTGTGTTTTTTTTTGGTCTTGTGAGTTAGCCTCCAATGCAAATTCCAGATGGCAAACCCTCTGGGGTTTGCTCCTCCTGGCCTGTGCATTTTTGTAATTCTCCTTTGAATTGAGACAGATATAAGTCAAGGGTTTCAGCAAAAAGGGGCAAAAATTTTGGCTCCCTGGATGATGTTTCAGGGGCTGGGATTGGAGAATGAACTGATGGATGATCTGCCCTCTGACCCTGATGCATTGTCACTGTCATCACCCATAGGTTACTGTCCACCCTGCATAAAGGCAATTTTAGCTGTTCATCTCTGCAGGCCCTTTCACCTTTCTGGCAGGAGACATAAAAGCTCTTGTAGAAAAATAAGATATGTTACTTCTACCCATAAATTTTTCATACTGGAAGCTGTAAATCTTTTTTGAACTATATCACCTTTGAATCAGTCTAGCACAATGAGTTTCTTTGATTTACAGAAATATGCTGGTATCCAAGGAAAATAGACAGGAATATGCCAATTCTGTCTATAGTATAAGTGCAACATGCTTATTAAAACCCACACAAAAAGAAAACATCTTGAGCATAGTAGAGTGGGCCTGATTTTTTCTCCACCGGTTGCCATCTGGTTGCATTGGCATAGTGTTTGTGATCATCAGTGCTAGATGCAGGTCTGCACTCAGTGTGCCAGCCAAACCAGTCCCTCCTGCTCACACTGGACTGAGAAATGTGATGTTAAATAAAACACTTCACAAGCAACAGAATCTGGTACATAACAGCTTAATGAGTTCCCAATTAAATCTAAATTTAAAGCTTTTTGTTTATCCTGGCCATGCTCAGAGGCTTATCAAAGCAGTTAAAATCATAATAACTAAAGTAAACTTAAATTATTTCATTTGTATTGCTTCTGAATCCTTAATTGAACCCATTATGCTTTTTTTTAACTGTTATTTCTTTCTCCTGAAATTTTAACCCTTAATTTGCCACAATTATTTAGTCACAATGAGAAAACAGAGTCAGGATATGTATATTTCTTAACAGTGGTGTTGATGCCACCTCAAAATACTCCCAAATTCTCCAAAATCTCCTATTTCTTTGGCTTCACATATTAAAAAAATATTTTTACTGATTTCAATTTTATGCTACTGGAACTCATCCTCTCTTACTTCTCTTCACAGTTTTTCCTAGTATGACACTGAAAATGCATTTAAGATGCAGACAAGGTTCTTAAGATTTTTAAACAGCTATTTAGTTTGCAACTGAGCCCCATTTTTTTCTAAGAAATACCATACAGCTGGATGGGCTTTGGTGCTGCTTTGTTACTAAACTAGCAACTCCTGAATGCTGACAGTCTCAGAAATCACAGTAATAATTTTGTTTGCAGGCTTGTATTACACATGCTGGTGTGGTAGACATTTGTCTCAGTTTCAACTGAATTTCTTCATCTGAACCCCATTTATTTCCGTTTATTTGGTAAAAGTGTCCTGGATGTATAGGAGATTGGCTTTGTTGGTATACATAGAAAACACCTCAAAAGATTTTTAGAGGTTTTGGTTTTTTTGTGTTTTTTTTTTTTTTTTTTTTGTGTGTTTTTTTTTTTTTTTTTTGTTTTGTTTTTTTTTTTAGTTTTTAAAAAAAAGCTGAGCTCTGATGTCAAGTGAGCCACCTCAGATATGCATGTAACAGAGGCAGGCAGAGAACAGCACACTACCAATGTCCCTCCAACATCCCCTTCAACTGTAACTTAAGCGCAACAGGCCTGGGTTTGTTCTGGGTAAAATAAGCCCATAATTGAGATCTCTATCAAACACCAGTTTCCTTGGTGGTAAACAGACAGACCTGGTTGTGTTGACTGCAGGTGTAATGTGGGACTCCTGTGTCATGCAGATTTGACCCACGTAAATTCCTAATGTAACGTCAATTTAATCTGCCTTTTTTTTTTCCCTGCTATTGCCATTGATAGGAATAAGAAATACTTTTATGTTCTCAAAATTGCCAATTTGGGGATTGTAAGTGTGATGGGAATCATGTCTAGGCCTATTGTTATATCTTAAGGAACTCAGTTGCATCTACAATGGTCTTACATCAATTTATAGCTAATCTACTATTGATTCCAATAACTTGGTCTATTATAGCATCTTTGTTTAACACACTTTTTTTGTCATTAATTTCACTATTTAATATTTCATGTAATTGTCTAAGAGCAATAGAGCAGAAAGCCACTTGAGACATAGTTTTGCTATTTATCTTCTTTTCTCTTTTCTGCCTTCCTTTTCCTTGTGTCTCCTTGTTCCATGTCAAAAGACTAATTTATGAGCAGACTCTGAGTCATGTCTGGCCTGTTGATTTATTATTGAGCAGTGTTGAAATAAGACTGTCTCCATTGTGCATTTTCATCTTTGTGAATGACAAGCAGTTGCTGATTTCAATATATTAAAATTCCTCATTTTCTGCAAGTCTGCAGGTCACAATTATTTTAAATTTCCTATCATAATTTGTATTCCTCTACATCACATCACCTCTTCTTCTCAAATACGCTATACTATAATCTTAAATAATTTTCTTAATGAGAAGAGCTATGAAAACAGAGGGAAAAGACTAAAATAGTTATAATTACTAAAAATCCAATTATGCAAAACCAGGTTTTAGCAGTAGTCTCTTGTTTAGGACATAGCTTAAGGAATTTAAATATATCTGTGTAAAATGTTACGTAAATCAGGGTTGGATAAAGGAATCTCTGTTCTCTATTTCCCACTTCTTTAGATTGTTACATCATGTTTTTATATGCCAAATGTGACACATGTTAAATATGCTATTCTTTGTTATGCAAAATCATGTTAGCCTTCATGCTTTTTATATGTGCACAGAAAATTTTAATTTAAGCTAATGATCTGTGTTCTATGAACTTTGAAACATAGCAACAGGCAGTTGTAAAGGATCCATGTAAATCACCTTTTCCTAACCTCAGAAACCAGCAGATGCTATAATTTCCATGTTCAGATCAGTAAAATATCCTCAGACACAAAAATGCCATGTAAGAAAGGGCTGTGATGTATAAGAATCCCTTGCATTGACTGCATTTCCAATGAAGTTGTGATCCATGCTCAGGGAGCATTTATATGAGAAGATATAATGTTCTCTTTTTCTCATATTTACCTAGTGAAGCACTTAAGTACTTAAAATTAGTCATCTAGCTGAAATCAAGATATATACACTGTGAGATTTTACATGGATCTGAGAATGGATAAATTAACTAAATTCTTTGTCTTTTTATATTCTATCTGTGTTTGTGAGGCCGTGATGCATTCACATGGAAGAGATAGGCTCAGGACACCATCTCTGGATTGTCTGATGTACTATTTTGGCAAAGAAGTCCAGATTATGTAGACTACATAATAAGGATCTGGAATTCACAAGAAGCCACAATTCAAACAAGCTCAGCCAGCCTGTTTTACTATTGTGTTGTGTTTTACCCATGTTTTTGTTTTAATAATATGTCAAAATGTGATAAAACCCAATAAAATGTGCTCATTTCACTGAACATATCCAGTTTTGACAGTTGCCAGCAATATTTTAAATTCCTCTGCCAGAAGTTTCAATGCGTATAAGGGTGGGCAAAAATGAAAGCGGGTCTTCCAGGGAAGTATGAGATTTCTGTGCTTGATGACTCTCACAACTGAACTTGACAAAGACTCTAAGCAATTTCACCTATCTTTGAGGTAAACCATTCTTCCTGCAAACACTTGGACTAGATGATCTTCAGATATTTCTCCCAAGCTAAACTGCTTCAGGACTTTGTCAATCTCTTTCAGTGTTCATTCTACGTTATGCCCTCTATCCTTTCTTTTGCTCTACCTCGATACAAGAGAAACATCCTCCAGTTTCTGTAAGAAATGCAACATGAAAGAAGATGCAAATGCATCTTCTCATGGAATCCATGGAATTGAAATGATACAGTCCTTGCTGCTTTGTCATCCTTTTCACTTCTGCAACAATACTTGCCAGGGAAGAAAGGATATTCTAGAGGAGGAAGGAACATCCTTTCATCTAAACTTGTAGCTTTTGTGCATTCTGCACATTAGTGTCCTGTACTCTGATATTCCTTCTTCCTTCCCTCTGTTGTCATCTGGGATCATCATCCTCTTTATTATTTTCTAATTTTTTTAACCCTTCAAGAAACAAACAAGCAAATGAATTTGAAATTTCCCCTGTTCTTGCTATTCCTTTGTCTTCTCATTGCATAGAGTTCTTAGGGGCTTTTCCATGATAATGTTACTTTCACAACATTACACATGTTACAATAGTACCTTTGAAGTAGTGTTATCAGATAAGTTCTTTATGTTGTTTTGTTAGGAAGAAGACCAAATTCAGAATAATAGATAGTTTAATATTCTGTGAATATTTGCAATTCTTGGTTAAAGCTAGAGAGTAAACCATATTTTTTGTATTAAGATGCATATTTTATCGCAATTTTGTGAGTGAATTAGTAGAGAAACAGATGGATATGATTTATGGCATTCTGCTAGTGCATGTTCTTTTCCCAGTGGATCTTAAAGATTTGCATATATGCAGAAGAAAGACTAAGCCCAAGATCTTGTATTTTTTTAATTAATAAAAAATCTCCCCATTATATCCCTCAAGCAATATGGGTTATTCTGTTGTTGAATGAACAGCTAGAATACCCTATCTTCGTTCAATTGATTGCTGGTTGTAAATTTGAATTAAATTCAAGTAAAAATTCATTGCAGCTGCTATTTTCAGTAAAGCTGCTTCTCTTTAACACTGTTCTGCACAAAAACAGTACTGGATCTTCATCAGACAGTTGTAGACATAAAGATCTATGTGCATGAATGATTCCTTCTTCGCATTGACTCCACATCTGAGCTTATAAAAATTACAGAAAATGGAGCCCCCATATAGGATCACCAAAGTCAAATATGCACAAGATAAGGGGAAGAATTGGAATATATAATTGTGTGATAAATAATGATTCTGTTTTCTTGGAGAAATAAAAAAGTAACAACAAGGATAAAGAAGAAACAGACAGCTTTATTCTCTGAGGGTGATGAGCCTTTAAAGTAATTAGGGTAGAGAAAAAAATTGAAGGCTCTAATTTATATAATTTACATATAAATAATATTACATTTCAATAACTGTGAGAAAGGGCGAAAAAAAAGAAATGAGACTACAAATAATGTGGAGGATGAAGACAGGACAATTGCAGCTCTCATCTTCAGAGGGAAATGAAGAACATATTTTGAGCCACTACAAGCCTCTGTGGGATTCAGCTTGTTTTTTCTATATGAGATTGACTGACTGAAAGGAATTCACTTATATAATACTGCATTCAGGAGATAAAAAGGAGACATTAGATACCTACACAATAGAAGAAAGGATTGAACAGAAAACAAGGAACAATGATATCCTACATGACAGATTTTTTACATATTAGAAATTATCTAATGTCTTATGCACAAGACATGTTTCTATCTAACCTATGGAGTAAGACACTTCAGTGTAAAGGCTCCCAATGGTTTTACCAGGCTAAAAGTACGATTCTTAAGGTGCCTGCCTTTCAGAATTATACATATTAACACAGTAGCATTATTTTAGATTTGTGCTACAGTGAGAGAAGAGGTGTTTTGGATGAATTTAATAAGGATAAACATGGTTCTATCAAATCTATGAAAAAATTTGCATGAAATTTTCTTGGTGAAAATATGATTGCTGCTTTAACTCTTACTTTGTTTTTCAGGCTGTTATCTTTTTTCTTTTTTTTTCTTGTAGGAAAATTCCTTGAGTTTATGAAGTAATAGCCCTTTTTTACAAAGTCTTCAGTTTTATTAGTTGAAATTAAAAAAAACAACTAAAGAAAGATTTTTTGCTCACATGTATGTTTCCTCATTTGGTGCAATAATACATGGTTTATAAATATAATAAACAGTAAAAAAAGCCATTAAAAACAGCTGCTCATTGTTATTTCAAGCAAATTTCCCGATCAGGGTCAGCAGGATAGATCAAGACAGGTGTTTCATAAAGCACCTACCTCTTGAGCTTTTTATAGATCATTAATTCACTTCAATATTTCACTGGCAACTTTATCAATATAAATTTTCTCTGTGAACATGCACTTTTTAGGATAATTAGTTTTTTATGAAAGAAGAAGTCATTTTCTACAGGAAGTCAGTAACCATAAATCACCAGAGCTGCATTTCAAGCATTAGTTCTTCCCACTTGCTCAGTCACCATATGGCACCACACACTGTGCTGAAAGATAATCACTTTATTGTTGGCTGTGTTTTTAATCAGCTACATCTCATACTGTTTTGTTAAACATTGCCTTGCAAATAAAACAGCCTTACAATACATTTTTGCCTTGGAAGAAAACATAAATAAGAAATTGTGAAACACAGGAAGATCTGCTGAAACTTGAAACTCAAAATTTAATCAACAGATCAGGCATGAAAAGATCAGATTCATTATTTAAAGTACCACAAAGATCCACCAAGTGGAGCTGAGTTGGGAGCTGAGGAAACCACTGTGCAAGGTGTCTGTTTTCTAGCAGTAGTTTGCTGGCTGAATTAAGCTTGACAGCTGCTGTCAGACTGTAATCTGCCTTGCACTGAGCTTGAGCAGCTAATGGGGTGCTGCGGTCCACCCACACTGCAAGTGTGCACAACCAGTGATTTTACACAGTGACCACTCTTGCACTTCTCTTCTGCTTTGTTCCCCCAAAGAAAAATCCCACAGATTTTTTTCTGTGTGTTCTGTAGGTAGAGGTTCTTTGCTTTTGGTTTTATATTGTGCCCACTCCACCAGGAGCTCTCTGGCTACTCTGGCTGAAGTGCTCTGCAACTTTGAATAGATGTGCATTCAGAGTTTTTGTATTTGGTTTGCACAGCAAGGTTTTGGTAGCAGCAGGACAGGAGGGAGGGAGGAAACTGCTGCACAACAGCAACCACAGTCAGAAAGAGGAATGGGAACTCGTGAGAGCCGCAGCCCTGCAGACACCAAGAACAGTGAAGAGGGAGGGGTTGAGGTGCTCCATACTTAGAAACAGCTGGCAGTAAAGACCATGGTGAGGCAGCCATGCTCCTACAGCCCTAGGAGATCTGTGGTGGAGCAGACCCCACACCAGAGCATGTGGATGCCTGGAGGATGCTGTGACCCTGTGGGAAGCCTGAGCTGGAGCAGCTCCCTGAAGAACCTGTGGACTCATGGAGAGAGTAGGACTTGTGACCTTATGGGGAGCAGCCTGTTCCTGAGAGACAGCACCCCATGAGAAGGGACATGCCCTGGAGCAGCTCCTACAGAGTTACAGCCCATGGGAGACTCCTGTTGGAGAAGCACTTTCATGGAGGACTGTCTGTAGGGTCCATTCCCTTAAGAGCTGGACTCCATGATCATTGTAGGTCTCCTCCAGCTCAGAATATTCTCTGATTCTGTGAGATGTACTCCATGCTGGGGCAGGGGAAGAGTGTGAGAGTCTGTCCTGGTTCAGGGCAAATTTGGGAGACAACCCCCAAAGGGGCTCCTCTAGGAAAGCAGATTCAATCAGCCCCTCCCCACAACTGGTCCGGGAGAAGATACCTCCCCGGAGAAAAGTGGGAAAAAACTTGTTTATTAAACAATAAAACCTAAACAATATTAAACAATAAAACCCCTTGCTGCTCCAAAAAGAGATGACAAACTCAGAAAGTCCCCTCCCCGGGCTGCAGTTCAGCTCACTCAGTCTCTGATCAGTCCCTCAGTGCTGGAAATGCCGCGGCCCAGGCCCGGCCTGGTGGGCCTCAGCTGTGAGCTGCTGCTGCTCTGCTGGTGTTCAGGCCAGAGCAGGGCTGAACAGGTCCAAAGAAAAAGGGAAAAGAAAACAAAACCACAGTCCAGGGAACTTCTTTGCCTCAGCTAGCTAAAACTAACTAAAAGCAAAGGAGAGCTTTGTCCTGCTGTCTGTCCCTCTGCAGACAGCGCAGTCCAGGAGCAGG